>NW_026057586.1:43971169-44133849 GCF_023721935.1 Panthera uncia | reverse complement strand
CCTTCCCTTCCCTTCCCTTCCCTTCCCTTCCCTTCCCTTCCCTTCCCTTCCCTTTCCTTCTCCCCTCCCCTCCCCTCCCCTCCCCTCCCCTCCCCTCCTCTTCCCTTCCCTTCCTCAGGGCTGCATGGTGACCTACTACAGCTGTTCACCAAAGGTAGAAGAGAGACTAGTGTCCCCAGACACTGAAAGTCTGTCCAAGTCACTGCCAGCTGGGACCCATCAACATCAACCTTTTTCACTGTGCTTTTCATAACAAAGATTCTTTCAGATTAAAACTAGTAAGTCAGTATCTTTAGCCTGAAACTTTCTCCTGTTTTAAAGTCCATATTTCCAATGGTTAATGGATATGCCCTCCTTCCAGCACCTCAAATACATAATGACTCCAACAGTACTTTCCATATCCGCTCCGTCAAACAGCTTCCTGCTTCTAACTGCCTTTCTTCAGTTAATGGGCTACATCTTGAGTTGTCACCTGGCTTAAAATCTGGGCTTTTTAATTTACTTCTCTTCACATTTCATAATCAGTTGCCAAGTCTGAAAGATGGTTCCTTTCCAACATTTTGCCCACCCATCATTGTCTTTCCATTTTAATGCCATCATACTAATTGCAGGAAGAGGAGTGCTGTCTTCTTCTCTTCACTGCTCCTGTCCTGACCTCCTCTGACATTATAACCAAATGAATTTTCCTAATGTAAGATTTAAATAAATCTTTTTCTTATTTTTTAAAAGTTTTTAAAAATGTTTACCTATTTATTTTTGAGAGAGGCAGAGCATGCGTGCACACACACAAGTGGGGGGAGGGGCAGAAAGAGAGGAGAGAGAGAACCCCAAGCATTGTCCATGCTGCCAGCCCAGACCCTGATGCAGGGCTCAATCCCATGAACCATGAGATCATGACCTGAGCCAAAATCAAATTTGGGAGCTCAACCAACTGAGCCATCCAGGTGCCCCAAGATTTAAATGAATTCTATTCCCTAAAAGCACAATTGTTTGCCTGGCATTATTTTCTGTAAACAGCCTTAATCTACTTGTCTTGATTTCCTTTGTCTTTCATGTCTCTCTAGCCAAACTAGATCACTTTGGTTCTCTCAAATGCCCTTCTTTGAGCTTCTGTTAGTTCAGTCTATTCCCAAAACATTCCATTTTTTCCCTTTCTAATATCAGCTATTGACCCAAATTTCACATTATTTTGCCCGTAAAGTTACCCTTTTTCACACCCTAAAATTATTATTTTTCTCTTCTATATCCTATAAGACTCAGTTTGTATGACATTTATATCCCATTTATTCATTTGTATATGTTATTTTCCCTAGTAGATTGAAGGAATCGTGGGAGCAAGGGCTGGACCTTATCTATATTTTATCATCTATAGGTACTACATCTATAGTACTTTGTTTTATTTCATTAGCTTGTACTAGATATGGCTATGTGTTTTAGAATACCCTCAGTAATAGTGCTTTAAATAAGATAAAATTTACTTTTCTTTTGCTTAAGCAAATTTAGGCCTGGTAATATAGCTATGTTGCACAAAGTCTTCAAAGATCTGGGTTCCTTCTATGTTGTTGCTCTGCCATGCATGGCTTTGATCCTGGGGACCATGATGGTTTCTGCACTTGAGAGGAAACACAAAGATGGGCTGAAGAATAAAAGAGTTAAGGGTACACTTGTTATGCCTTTTAAAGAAGGCTCCTGGAAACTGCTACAAGTCACATTCTTTTCTATTTTTTTTGGCCATATTTGAGTCACATGGCCACACCTACAGGAGAGGCTGAAAAATGTGATGTAGAATATCATATATCATATCATATCATATCATATCATATCATATCATATATCATATCATATCATATCATATAGTATAGTATAACATACTATAACATAATATATAATAACTGATGGCTAATTATAGTCCAAAAATTTATTACTGTAGGAAAAACGAAGATGAAAATAAAGGTATAATTTGGGTGATGATGATGTGTCAATGGAAGTTCATCAATTGTAACAAATGTACCACTGTGATATGGGATGCCTACAGTGGGGTAGGTTGGCTATGTGTAGGGACAAGGTGGGCATGGGAACCTTCTATACTCTCTGCTTAGTTTTTCTGTGAATCTAAAACTACTCTAAAAAATAATGTCTATTCAAAAAACTTAAGACATAAATAGGAGTCTCAGCTCTATTTCTCCAGAATAGATTGAAACAAGTATTATGGAATAAATGAATGAATGACAATAGCAGGTGAAAGATAGTAGGTGAAGGTTGAAATAATTTTCCAAGGGAGCTATATTTAGAAGTTTTTTTTTTTTTACTTACTGAACTTCATGCTTAATAATCCTATTATCCTTAATATAATATTCTGTTTTCTGGGTTAGTGATTATAGTCTTATTAACTTGAGAAAAAAAATTTCCCAAATCAGTTTTTAATCAAGTATAGCTTTACTGGATTTATATCTAAATCATTTCTTTTAAAAGAGAGAAGGTTTTTCTTCCTATAGTGTATTTTTAAAACTTGACAATTATCACTACATTTGCATGAACTTCTAAAATAGCTATTTCAGCTATTTTACTATAACATAAATTCCTTCAGAATATGCACCTACAACTCTAGTACAGAATTTGAGTATTTACAAATAGCTCTCTTTAATTGTATATTTTCCTTATGTTTCTGTTGTGAAGTGAGCATTAGAAGGTAATTTGCCTTTTAATATTGGCCAATTTCTTTAGTTTTGACATATTTATTTTCATTTTCTCTCATTCTGCCCCAACTTTACTGATACTCCAAGAAAATAATTGGATGAATGCCTGAGGAAACTAATTTGTTCACTTATTTAAAAAAAAAAAACAAAACCAACAACACCCATTAATTACCTGGGGTCTTATTCAGGTAAACTACCCCACTGAAAGACTACTCATCTACCAGGAGAAGGGGGATGGAGCTGGATAAAATTAGGTCCTGTTAGAGTTGGAATTTTCTGGATATTGATCAGAGCTAAGTCCTGATAATGACTGATGGGAAAGATTGTCATTCAGACTGCTGGTGTTTCTTCTAGGAGAAATCAGAAAGGAGGCAATCTTGTTTTTCCATGCGGGACACTCACTGTAAAACATCCACTCAGACTTTTCTGTCCACTAGCCCTTTCATCAGGACCTTCCTGGGGATTACTCTCCAATCTGTGGATCTAGTTGGCCTTGAGAGAAAGCGTTGTACTTTGTGGGAACCCAGAATTGCTCTAAACAGACATCAGAGGCTGACCACAGGGTTAAATTAAATAGGTTTTCAATGACACCAGTTTTGTGTGGGATTGTCATTTCGATTTTGCACTGACAGGAGTTTTGAGGCCCCTCCCTGAAATCCATGTGCCAAAGTTAAAGAAACACTTCGGAATTTGTTTTGTACCCTCTGCCCCTCTGCAACACTTTATGATTTAATTCTCTGAATAGAGAGTTTTCTTTAGCAATCTCTTTAAATTCCCTTGATCTTGAGTTCTTTTTCTTCTTAAATGCACCATTGATCAATTGATGTTCTTGTTCTTTTGTACTCTTTGAGGAGAGTTATTATGAATCCATTGTTAAACTCCTAAATGGGTCGAATCAATTTTCCAATTGCCTCAGAATAAATATCAAATTCTTGTCTTCCAGGAGCCATAAGCAAATAAACCTCTCCCCACTAATGAAATAAAGTCTCTTTTAAGTGTTATTGCTGGTAGGAGGGAATGGTTATTTGTCAAATCAAATGAAATATTCTGACTATCTCTTTGAACCTACTCAAAATATGACTTCACAGGTGCCTGTCAAATTTCATTGATCTAAATTGTCTTCTCTTGAAAACTAAAAAATAATGATAAGCTATGAACATCTTTATTTTTGTATCATTCATTCATTTGATACCTGTTTTTGGAGCATCTAGTATGCTCCATATACAGCTATTTTAAAAATGTTTTTAAAATTCTAGTTGAATAAATCCAGGAGATTATGGAATGCAGCTTGCAGGGGTCTAGATGCTGGAGAATGACGGGGGAAAGAACCAGTTGTGTCAATGGGCAAGTACAGAGAAAGGGAACAAGGTGAGAACTTGGCTGAATGCAGGACAAGTGAAAGCCTCAGCAAAGACAGATAGGAAGTCTAACCCATTGGATCCAATTTTAGATCTGGTTCAGGTATTACAATCAGAAAGTTCAGAACAGTGGACAAAGCTAGTAAGAATGAGATGACAGGGGTGCCTGGCTGGTTCAGTCAGTAGAGCATGTGACTCTTGGTCTCAGAGTTGTGAGCTCAAGCCCCACATTGGGTGCGGAGCCTATTGAAAGTAAAATTAAATTAAAAATTATATTACAAATTAAAAATAAAGAACACAATGACAGCAGATTGCAGGGAACAACGGCATGGAAAATGAGATAAGGACTGATAATGCATAGGAAACACCTTAGGAGTTAAATATTATCATCAGGGATGTTACAAGGGTCTATATATAGCTGAATAATAGTAGCTAACATGTATTCAATGTGCCAGGCAGTTTCCAACCTATATTTTAATCTTAAGCTATCAAGGCATTAGTTAATTTAATCAGTCTGGTATCTATTCCATGAGTTCACTATTCTTATCCCTCTTTCATGGATGAGACAGAACTTCCCAGAGTTTTCAGAACAGGGCTATGAGTACTGCAACTTGATTGCAGATCCTCTGTTACCAACCACTAAAAGGTACTGCCTAGATACCAAATAAGAGGTGTTGGGAGCAGGCATACAGGAACACACACAGGAGGGATGGAAGGATCACAGGGAGGGAGCAGGGAAGGAGCAAAAGCTTTAGGGAGACTGGTTCATCTCCTTAAAGATACAGAATTTTCCTAAGTGGAGAGGTGGAGCTGGTGGAGACCAGACAAAACAGAAGCAAGAACAGGGTCCCGGTTAGCAAGTTCCATGCTGTGTTGGCAAGGTATATTTGGAGCAGAATATTTGACAAGGGAAACTGAAGCATAAGTTTGGAACCAGAAGATAGAGCACTTTGAATGGGAAGCTCTCCAAGGCAGAGAATGTAAAGAGATAAAAACACAAAACCAGGAACCCAGTCTGGGGTGATTTTAGCGATGAAAGTCCAGGAGGAGGTGATAGAAATCTCTTTTTCAAACATGAGCACGTGAAGGTGAGGGCTTGGCAAGAGTGGTGGCAGTGCACTTGGAAAAGAATATGCTTGCTGAATACACGAATGGATGTAGGATTCAAGAGCCAACAACGTGAGGAAGACCAGCGTGGTAAGTGAACCAGCATAGGGTAGTGGTCAAGAGTGTAGACTCTGGATCCAGACTGCCTAGATTCAAAAGTGGGTTCTGCCTCTGATCTTCCCTTGCCTACTATCATCGTCTGCAAGATGGAGGATCCTACCAGCAGCACTGGGTTTTTGTGAGCCTTAAATGAGCTTACACTCTGCACTGTGTGGAATAGTGCATAGAATGACATAAGCTTTATATAAACATTTGTTAAACAATTCAAGAAAAAATATCAAGTCATTCTGGGTAAATCACTTCCATACCCTTTATTAACAAATTGGATAGGGTGCCTAGGTGGCTCAGTCAGTTAAGTGTCTGACTTCAGCACAGGTCATGATCTCACAGTTCATGAGTTCGAGCTCCGCGTCGTCCTCTGGCTGACAGCCCAGAGCCTGCCTGGAGCCTGCTTTGGATTCTCTCTCTCTCTCTCTCTCTCTCTCTCTCTCTGCCCCTCCCCTGCTTGCACTCTCTCTCTCCCTCAAAATAAATAAACATTAAACTCTTTTTTAAAATAAAAAACAAATAGGGTAATTGAGAGGCATCATTCAAATATGTCTAGATACTGATTGTATCAAAAGGCTTGTATTTCACTTAATATACATTATATGTACTGAGTATGCACCATAAGCAATCTTTGTTTTTTTTAAATTATTTTTAATGTTTATTTATTTTTGAGAGAGCGAGAGAGACAGAGCATGAGTGGGGGGGGGGGGGGGGCAGAGAGGGAGACACAGAATCTGAAGCATGCCCCAGGCTCTGAGCTGTCAGCACAGAGCCCGATGTGGGGTTCAAACCCATAAGCTGTGAGATCATGACCTGAGCCAAAATAGGATGCTCAACCGACTGAGCCACCCAGGCACCCCAACACTTTGTTTTTGAGATGTGGAGTGAGGGTAGAACAGTATGACTGTAAGCTCTAGTGTCATCACTATTCTGTGTGCCTATCTTGTGCCTAGCACAGTCTTGGAACGAACATTTTTTAGAGGGAATGGGCACGTGAACAAAGAATCAGATGGCTGAATGGGCATTTTTGGGAGGTATAATAAATGATGCAACCAAGCCTGAAATAATATCTGTAGACCACCCACCAGCTCAGTTCACCACTATCACAACACCTTTCCCCACCTTCTGTGTGTAAGTAGGAGTTGCACTTTGTCTCAGCCCTGGTAAGCCTCTCCATGACAGTGTGCCACTGTTGAGGGCAAGAGCTATGTCATATCAAGTTTTGCCATCCATGCAAGGTGAAATATCCCTTACATGTTTACACTCAATACTGAGTAAATAAGTGAAGAACCCTGGTCTTGGATGGAAAGAATTCTTGTCATCTAGAATACCAAATAGGAATATACAATTTAACATAGAGCCTCTAGTGGGATCACATTTAATTAGCAGAATAAGAAAAATAAGCTAATAAATGACCAGATGGTAATGTGCTATTAGAATCTGCATAACTGTGACTGTGTTTGTGTGCACATGTATGTGTGTGAGTGTGTGTGTGTGTGTGTGTGTGTGGGTGTGTGTGTGTGTTTAGAAAGCAGCAGCAATTATTGGAATGCTACATCTAAACCGAACTATGAGCAGAAGGTATGGTTGTGTTCCTAAACATTACAAAATAATGTATGATGTAAAATCAAAAGAAAGAGCAAAACCAAAAACTAGACTTTGTTTCCTTAAATAAAGTTCAACTTGAGCCCCACAGAAAAAAACACAGAAATTCAAAACACAGTTTTGATGTTGTATGGGAGTTTTTGTTAGCTCTTCGGCAAAGTTGTTGGAGGTATTTCTCATTATGTTTCCAGCCGTGGACATTTTCAGGAAAATAAACAATCATTGGCCTGCCCTTCAAATACCCAATACATGGTGCCCAGAGACAGAGAGGGTTTATCTTTTGCAGTCTTAAATCATGTAAGGTGACACCTCAAGTGACTTGATGTATGAGACTAGAACTATAATAGTGTAAAGTCCCAAAAGAGAGTAGAATTTCATGATGTAGCTTTTCCAAGTCCACTAACTTGTCATTCTTAAGGGTTCATTTCTTAAGGGCATTCTTCACATGCAACTGATGTACCCACGGGAAGAAATCATTAGTATCAATGTTGCAGAATAGGGTATGTTCATAATGTAGGCTATATTCTTTATGAATGTTAGCTTTTGTCATGTAGGGGTCCTACCTTCCTAGATAGATGGTAAATTACATGAGGTCATCTTGATCCGAATATTTACCCCTTATATCTATTATCTATGTGGTAATCACAGTGTTCTGCAATAAAATGAAATCTTTATCATCTATCTATCTATCTATCTATCTACATCTATGCAACCATATTCCAAATTTCATGCCATCATTTGTGTCTTACAAAATATCATGGACTGGTGGCTTAAACAACAGATAGCTATTTCTGACAGTGTCAGATGCTGAGAAGTCCAAGGTCAAGGTGATGGAAGATTCAGTGTCTGGTGAGAGCCTGTTTCCAGGCTTGTACACCGCTGACTTCTTGCTGTGTCCTCACATGGGTTTTCCTTGGTACATGCTGGTGAGAGATCTCTTGCTCTTCCTCTTCTGATATGGGCACTAATCCCATCATGGGGGCCCATGCTCAAGATCTGGTCTAAACTTAATTACCTCCCCAGACACCTCTAACTACCATCAAATTGGGGCTAAGTTTTCAACATACGAATTTTGGGGGAGACATAAACATTGAGCCCATAACAACCTGTAAGATCTCATTCCAGTCTTTCCCTCAGACCTGGTCTTCTCCTCTCCTGCCACATGGGTCCTTTTTCTGTTCCTTAAATACACCAAAATTATTCTTACCTCTAGGACCTTGTGCTTACCAGGACCTCACTTTTTGCCATGTCTTCATGTGCTTTCTCATTCAGCTCTCAGTTCAAGTGTCATCTCCTCACAGAGGTTGTCCCTGGATACCTTAGCAGAAGTTTGTTTCCTTATCCCTCTAACATCACTCTAGCACATTATCTCACCTTGTTTTTCCTTCTTGGTACTTATGAATATCCAAAATTATCTTTGTTATTGTTGTTATTATAGTTACTATCTGTGTATTGTAGTAGTATATGACCTGCATAAGGAAAGACCTCTTACCTATACTGTTTATTACTTTAGCTCAAGATTCTAGAACTTAGCATATGATATATAAATATATATGCATATACATATATCTTATGCATTAACATATATATAATATATATCAAATATATATAAAATGTTTCAGTACTGAGCAGAGTGCCCAACATCCTTGATGTTTAATAATGTTTGCAGAAAGGGGCACATGGGTGGCTCAGTCGGTTAAATGGCCATCTTCGGCTCAGGTCATGATTTCACAGTCTGTGAGTTTGAACCCCACGTCGGATTCTGTGCTGACAGCTCGGAGCCTGGAGCCTGCTTCGGATTCTGTGTCTCCCTCTCTCTCTGTCCCCCCCCCCCCCCGTTCGTGCTCTGTCTCTCTCAAAAATAAATTAGCATTAAAGAAATTAAAAAAAAAATGTTTGCTGAACAAAAGTGAAAGTAGCTACATGGTTTCATGACTTATCCTTGGCAAAATTGTGCAGTATGCTTTTGAATTTAAATTTAATCTAGCATTCTCTGTCTTCACCTTCATCACGACTCTTTCCTCCCCCAGAGTCACTTTTGCTTCACCACTGTCAACCAGAGATCAACTGCTGACTCATCCCCAGTATTGTTTAGCTTATAATACCATACCAAGATTTTGGTGGTTCAAGGGACAGAAGTTCTTATAACAGTGGTATAATAGGAATGATAGGTAGATGGAAAATACTTTGGTTGGGCATGGAGAGGCTTCCTGGCACTGTCACTATTATTCCACAAAGGTAACGGGACTGAGAGCTGAGATTTTCTTTCTGTACTACAGCAAGAGAGGAGAGACTAAGCCTTGTCCATCTAACTGAAGTGACAAGCCTTGCTACATTTGCCTGAGGGGCTCACTGTGTTTCAGGATCTGACCTAAGTTATGGAAAATCTTAGAACCAAAGTATTAATAACAAGGAGCCTTATTTATGTCTTTTTTCATTGTGTGAAGAGACCTCACCTCTGTCTCCCATGTCACCTACTAGTTCCTAATGAGTGGACTAAGCCAATATGCCACAACTTTTTGGCATTCATATCTGCTTATGAATAATAAAAATGCAATTCAAGCATATGCCTTCTCATTCTGTGATCCTCTCATTCTCTGCTCGTGCTCTTAATGCACAGTGTTAATGTCAAATCTGTTTGCTTTAATTATGTTAAGAGGTTACGTTGGAAGGTTATCCATTTTGTCTTTAACAGCACGAAATAGCACTTACATTATCACTGTCACTTTCCGCACATAAACAGGAACTTGATTAACAGTAGCTAACCATGAGAAAATAAATGTTCTCTTAAGCACAGACATTTTTAGTGGATAAGCACTAGGTGTCACTAGTATACTCTCAACCACAATGATCTGTATCTTCAGAGGAATCAAAGCTGAGTGAGGCAGGCTGATGAAGAAATATAGGCATGCTGGGAAACAGTGGGAAATCATACCTTTAACAAATACTATTTATTTGTTTATAACCAGACAAGTGTCTTTAAAAATATTTTAATGGATTATGGTTTAAAAAAAAGTAGGTAAGTGACTTTGAGATATATGGGAGACCATCATTATATACACCAGAAACACGCCTGAAAAAATTGTGTGTGAATCAAATATTTATAAAGTGAATTATGATTTCCTACTGATTATTTTTTAAAAATTTGGATGCGTAATCCCCCCTCATCTTCCCAATGTTCACAGTTCAGCTTCATTTTAAAATAGAAATTATTTTGGAGCTGGCGGAAATGTTCTATATTTTTAAGTAGGTGGTGATTCCACAGAAGTATACACATGAAAAAATTTATTGAGCTGAACACTTAGGACTTGACATTTTACTGTATAAAAATTATACTCCCATAAAACACTAGTAAAAATCATAATTATTCATCTTAATGTTGCTTCCAATAGCTTTTCACTTTTGTAAGCAGATATTCTGTGCTTAAGTAATTATTCTACATAACATTTGCAAGTACTTAGTCAAATGAATGCTGAATCCACCTGGTCTTTGAATGTCTTAAGATATGCCTCAGGGCTAATTCCCACATCTTGGAACTACTCCTTACTCAAGAAGGACTGAATTTTTAATATTTAAGGCACCACATTGGTGATTTTCACATTGGTATGGAACCATTTTGTTGGTTGCAATAATTGACCCTTCCAGTGTGAAGAGATTTAATGGATGTGAATAGGTATACTATTGCTTCAGTAACAGTTGTTTTAAATTGTGTCCATTATTTTGTCTTAAAGCAGAAATATCAGCATGCTCCAAAAGTATTGTTTAAATTAAATTATATATGTGAAGTTCTCTTAAAGCTCAGGTATAAATGCAATCTGCCGAATACTTTTGCCTCAACATAGTTTATCAGCGTAATTATATGAGCCTTACCTTTTGGACTTTTTAAAATAAACTGGGTAATTAACCATTTTATTAAATATTTGAAACTAGAATTGAAAGTCTGGATAAAATTCTTTCAAGGAAATTCTTTACGTGTGCTTAAAACAACAACAACAACACACAATATACTCAATCATTCTATGCTTTACTTTGTTCTTTTTAACCAGACCATTTACATCTTGTCGCCCCAAATGGCATATCTCTTCCTTGATTTTCAGTTTCCTTGTTTGGGAGAAGAAAAAGGAATGGATTCTTCACCTCCTATTGTTCAACCCATGTGTTGGATCTATACTGGTCTTTGAGAGTGACTGTAATGTCTTCATCTTGCCTATTGACTCAAATTCCAGCTCACTGATCCTCTGACTCTAGAGTCTTGAAACTTCCCTTTCACTTTACACTTTTCCCAAATGGTTCTATACCTCTAACTATGCTTCCAACAACAGTTTAGACCTTCTCCATTCTTCTTAGCCTTGGCTCTCCACAGTTTTCATACTATATTTATAATCTACCAGTTCTATGAACTGGTGTCTTGCTTCTCATCTGAAACTTGATTCCCAACTACTTTGGAGTGAATACCACCATGATACAGAATTCTGTATGCTCCTCCTTCACTCTAGAAGACAGAAGTGCCTCACCTATCAGGAAACAATTCAGGGGGGGAGGGAAATATATACGTGTACATACACGTATACATATATACATATATATGTATATATACGTAGTACCTAGTATGTGCCAGGTACAAAGCTAAGGAACAGGATACCAATATAGGCCTAGACATGAGTCCTAATCTTAGAGAACTTACAATATTCTGGTGGTCGTATACACATAAACTCATCATTTTAATATTGTAACGGATGCCTCCAATACACTAATCTTGTCAATTCCAATAGAAGAGATAGAAGATAATATATTTGCTGCAATCATCTAAAAGTAAGCGATCTTCTTCATTTGTGAGACAAAAGATTGAGAAAGGACAGTTATACAACCATGATGATTAACTCTCATATGGACATTCCTATTGGAGTGGATAAAGAGATCATGCCAAATTGGGGATAATAAGCCAATCACAAATGAATACACACATGCTCACATACACACGCGATGACAATGAAGACAGAAGTCAGGTGGTACCCACCCTGTGTACTGAAACCACTTCAGTGGACAGGGCTGTGAATGACAAGCTTTCTTTCTGTTTCCCAGGTGCCTCATTACTTTTGACCGGCATTTCCAATCCCATTCTGTTTGGTAATATACTATGGGAGAGAAAAATGTTAAAGAGTATTTCTTTTCTTTTCTTCCTTCTGAATTTTTTTCTCAGAGAATTGCATTTCCTACAGGATTCCATTGGTAGTTCACGGTGAAGACACAAAAGAAAGAGAAAAATGTAGAAGAACAGCTTACAGGAATGATGAACAAGATGTATTGTGGAGTTAGGGGTCATTGTTGTCTGGTACGGCTATAGATGGAGGCCCCACTAGTGTGTTTTGGAAGGTTGCCGCCATTACTCAGGGCACTCTGTCAGCTCCGGGCATGATGCGGATCCCTGATGCTCCCACGGTGCTGTGTGCCACACGTTATTGTGTCTCAAGGGCAGACCCAGGCAGGAGAGAGAAGCGTCTGGAGTTGGCAATATGAAAGATAAGTTTGTACTTGATGACACAGACCAAGGAATGATAGTTTAATATCAATCATCACAGACAATTGCAAAAGAACTAGATGTTCACACACAGAAGATATATTACCCATTATGAGGCAAATCTATCACAAACAGTACCCCAACACTTACTGACTGAAAACTGAATAAGCATCACATCTCCAAGAGCAAATAAGTTCAAATAGATGTGTTTGTCAAGATGAAATTGGATTGACCTTCAAGTGCCTTGTACTTTTGGGGTAGCAGCAATAGAATAGCATCATTTAAGGCTTCATTATCATAAATAGGAGGGAAACTTTTGGTATTGTTATGAAGTGCTGGTAGTCCTCAACCTTATTTCATCATTGACATGTATATATATCTTTTTGTTCTTTTCTTTTTACTGTTTGCAACACATATGCATCCACACATTGTAGAATCTGGGATGTTAACAGAACCTTAGAGATCATCCATCCGGTGCCCCAAACCTTGCTCATAGGAGAATCACCACCAGGGAGGGTGGGGTTTTCAAAATACAGATTCCCTTGGTTTATTCTTAAAGATCTTTGGTAATGATACTAGTTTCCTTGGGCTGCCAAAGCAAAGTGCCACAAACAGAGTAGTTTAAAAGAGCGAAAGTTTACTGTCTCACAGTTGTGGAGGCTGGATCTGAATCTTATAAAGAAATCTTTCCATGATAAAGAAATTGTGGTTTATATACACAATGGAGTACTATGTGGCAATGAGAAAGAATGAAATATGGCCCTTTGTAGCAACGTGGATGGAACTGGAGAGTGTGATGCTAAGTGAAATAAGCCATACAGAGAAAGACAGATACCATATGGTTTCACTCTTATGTGGATCCTGAGAAACTTAACAGAAACCCATGGGGGAGGGGAAGGAAAAAAAAAGAGGTTAGGGTGGAAGACAACCAAAGCATAAGAGACTCTTAAAAACTGAGAACAAACTGAGGGTTGATGGGGGGTGGGAGGGAGGGGAGGGTGGGTGATGGGTATTGAGGAGGGCACCTTTTGGGTTGAGCACTGGGTGTTGTATGGAAACCAATTTGACAATAAACTTCATATATTGAAAAAAAATCTTTCCATGACTTTCCCTACGTCTGGTGGTCACCAGCCATCTCTTGTAGTCCTTAGCTTGCAGGGGCATCATTCCACTCTGCCTCAGGTACCACATGGCCTATTTTCCTGTAGGTGTGTGCCTCTGTGGCTCTTTTGATAAGGACACCAGTTATATTGGATTGGGCCCCGCCATATGCCAGTATGACATCATCTTACCTAATTACATGAGCAATGAACCTATTTTCAAATCAGGCCACATCGTCAGTCACTTTAACATACCTTTTGTGAAGGACACGATTCAACCCATAGCAAAAATATTGGAATGGGATTGAGAATCATTCAGGTGATTTGGTCATGGCCATATTTGAGACCTGCCGGACAATCAGTTCAATTCTCTTCTTTTACAGAAGAGCAAACTGAGGGCTAGATATATCTGGCAACTTTTAAATGAGAGTCAGAACATGCACAAACCATTCATATACTTATGTAAACTGTCACCCTCTAGATTCCCACCTTGATTACTTTGATAACAACAACGCTTCCTTGAATCTGGATTAAGATTACTTAGTATTTGTCAACTTTAATAAAAAGCTCTGTAGCTTTTTTTATTTTATATTTTGATTTTGAAACCTACTACATAATACTTAACCCAAGAGCCTTACATTAAAAAAACAATTCTGGTAGCAAACTTATTCAGGTATTCAAGCAAGGCTGGTATGAAGGTCAAATGGATCAATAATGGTAGAGAAATATACAAATGTGTAGACATATGTATTTTATCTAAAGCAGTAAAACATTTTTTTCAGACTTGATGGATTCTTTTCCAGATGTGGATACTACTGGAGGCAACACAAATGGTGGCTTAAATGTCACTGATTTAAACAACATGGTTCTTAGGCACATAGAGCGTATGTATATAAAAACTGGACAATGCATGTGATGTGGGCCTTGTACACTTCCTAATGTACATGTCTCTCAAAGTTCCCCTCTTCAGCTATGCTCTGAGTCAGGAAGTTTTATTAGGTAGTAATAAAATGGATTCAGAAACAGGGTTTATAGTTCAGAGGGTAAGGGTGTAAGACTGCTTTCTGTTCCTTTGGAATTATGCATGACCACTGTCATGAAAAGGAGTAAAAATTTGGGGAATATGTCACAAAACTTGGGACACGGGGTGCCTGGGTGGCTCAGACAGTTAAGCATCTGATTTTGGCTCAAGTCATGATCTCATGGTTAGGGAGTTCAAGACCCGCATTGGGCCATCCGCTGACAGCTCAGAGCCAGAAGCCTGATTCAGATTCTGTGTTTCCCTCTCTCTCTGCTTCTCTCTCTCTCTCTCTCTCTCTCAAAAATAAATAAACAGTAAAAATAAAAAAAACTTGGGACAGAAGAACCAATAGAATGAAGAATTAATGTGGAAATCGTGACGACTGCCCCCAAATATGCTGAAATTCCTGTGTCATCTATAAGAGAAAAGGAAGGCAAGATTGAGATCTGTGTTAAATGATGTACGATCAAGGACATTGATTCAGAACATAATCTCACATCCTGTTTATTCTCTGCTCCATTCCCTCCAATAAACAACAACAACAAAAACCTTAAACACTTGACCACTTTTCTTAGTATAACAATAAAGATGTTGAATAGACAGGATTTTCAATTGCAGGAGCATAAGCAGGGACAGTGTACTCTCTGAGGACAAATATTTACAACCAGCCTGCAAAATTATTGGGATTGAAGGGCACTGATTTGTATGTGCATACTAATAGTTCTGAATGCATTTAATGAAGAGAAATGGCCCTGAAAAAAACCAGGCAATTTAAACACGGGAAAACTTGAAATTTGTGACATGTAAATTGGAAGTTACCATCTTTTCTGATCGTGAGGTTGCCTCAGATTCATTTCCGGAAAGCTGAGAAATTAGAGTGTGGTATGAGCAACTTGTTTATAGAATGGGATGGCATGCAAAGCATAATACAAATATTAATCAAGTCACTTTCAGAATACCAGCGGTTGGCCTTCAGATGATAGTATGGAGAAAATTCTGAAGGGGATGAACAAAATTAAATATTTTGAGAGACATTTCCAACTTCAGACTGAATTGAGAGTAAGTGGGAAAAACAATGAAAGGTAAATAGCGAATAGCACCAGGCAGAGGAGGCAGTTTTATGGAGCGTAGATCAAGGAGGAAGGAGAGGAGATAATGTGGACTCGGTTCAAGAACACTGTCAGGCAGCACATCTCAGATGGAGGTCTGTGGACCACAGAGGCCAGCATCAGAATCTCCGCCACGTTTGTTAAAATGAAAATTTCTGAACCCTACCCTAAACCTACTGAATCAGAATATTGGTGATACGTAGGTTTCATCGAGTTCCCTCCCCCAAGTCCCTGGATGGTTTGTATGTACCCTTAAGTTTGAGAGAGAGCATCTTAGATTTTATAAAACATAAAGAGAGGTTCAGAGGTGACAGCTATAGAGAATATAAAGAAGCTGTATGGGCTGGGACGGAATGAGGAATTATAGTGTATAATTGAAAAGGTTTATATGAACTTCTTTAAAGAAAGAGAAAAGAGAAAGAGCAAAGAGCAAGTTCATGGACTGACACTTGATTCCCGGAAAGGAAAATGAAATCAATGATTTAGAGGCGGGTGCTCACAGTTCAGGAAAGAGGGTGGTTTGATCAAACTTGTAAAGAATGGCAGCGGCTTGCGATGCGCCCTTATCACTGAATTCCACACAACTTCAGAATATTGCTTGAGTAAACTTTAGGGGGGGGGGTAGCTTTGAGTGGCATACAAAGAAAATAATATGAAAAAGCCAGCATATGAAGGGAGCAGTTTCTGTTATTGCCATGGGCCTCGTCAGCTAGGGAACAGCCATGTGTCCTCTCCTATGTGTGACCACTGTTGTCTACCTGCATTCAGACTTCTGTGAAGGCTTTCGGCGACCTTTGCCCTCCAATCTTAGCAGTCACTACTTTATAATTTAAATAATCTCCTATAATAATAGAATAATCGCATTGAAAGAAATAGAATTTCTTGAAATTCTATTCTATTGAAAGAATAACAGAATTGAAAGAATACAATGATAGAATTGAAATCCTCATTAAATAGCACTGCCAAGACTAAGGCTACAGGTTGGTTCTGAAATAATGCTTGAACATCTGAAGCTTTGAAACAAGATTTAAATGCAATAAAATGTGACAAAGAAGTCCTCGAATCCACTATCTGTAAATTTAACAGGAAGTCTGTTGTGAAACAATTGCGGAGGCATTGCTGAGTAGAAAAATATGAATGGGAAAATGTACCACAACTGTCAAGCCTTACGTGCTCCTATACGCTCCCTCAAGTTTACATTTATTCATGTGAGAGATTTTTTATTACATAAAAACTTAAATTTTAAATTTCAGAGGCCTTCAGGAATTCAGCCCTTGTGATGCAACTCTCCAGTGTTGCTGGGACAAAAAGTATCTGATAGGAAGTTTTTTAGACAATTTGCTGAGGAAGAGGACCCACCATGGGGCTTCGTGTGTCATATAAAGCCTCTGAGTGAGGGAGAGAGCGTTGTACTTTTTAAAGTAGCATGGCACTTTTAGGGGCACCTGGGTGGCTCAGTCGGTTGAGCAGCTGACTTCGGCTCAGGTCATGATCTCGTGGTCTGTGAGTTCGAGCCCCATGTCTGGCTCTGTGCTGACAGCTCAGAGCCTGGAGCCTGTTTCGGATTCTGTGTCTCCCTCTCTCTCTTCCCCTCCATCGCACATGCTCTGTCTCTCTCTCTCTGTCTCTCTGTCAAAAATAAATAAACATTAAAAAAAATAAAATAAATAGCATGACACTTTTAGAGAGATCTTTATGACAGCCGAATGGAGGAGGGCACAACTAAAGGGAGAATAACCTGTTAGGGGACTCTAGTTTTGGGATTAGCTCAAAGAAGATCGGGATGTGACTGGGTCAGTGGTGGCAGTTTTGGGGAAGAAGGCATAACTTGCAAAGTACTGAGCCAGTCAGCTAACAAATATTGAGTGAATGCCTACTGTGTGCCAACACTCATTCTCTGCCTTAAAATCCACAGCACTTAGAGTTTGACTGGATGCGTTTGGTGCCAGAGTAGCTAACAATCCGCTTAGGGGAATACGAGAAAAAGCGAACTTTCTTCTAAATGAGAAATCGTGCAAAGGCTATTTAGACCAGTGGGTTTTTGAATTTGGCCAGAAATGAAGGGGAAACTTTTAAGAGGAAGACATGGAAGACAGGGGTGAAGTGGGCCGAGCTGACCAAACCAACAAACCAAGGCCTGGATGTGGGACATAGAGTTCAGTTCATAGGATGTGAAGCCAGCCTGTCTAATGGAAGCTTTGGGGTCTTACTGGTTTTAATGGAAGATTAAGCTGAATGTTTATACAAGGAATATATTGGAAAGATTTTTGAAGGACTTTGGATTTTATTCTGAATGCAGTGAACGGTTACTGCAACATTTCATAACAAATTCTAGATCACACTGAATAGGAAAATTAAAAGTTGAGATTAGAATTGTGCTATAGTTTGAGTCCGTCCTTGGTATATAGAGCTTCTTGGTTTAAAGACAAACTTCATCTTTTATCAGTTATTCAATGATGGTTCTCTTGCATATTTAGTGTTTCTGGTAGACTATCTTTTTTATAACTTACACAGTATTATTATCTAGGATAAGAATTTTATACTGTCCCAACACCCATTTTCTCCTGTGTAAAAGACTTTGCTTGGATATGTCAGATTACATTATAATACAGTTTGATAGAAATCTACTTTTACTTGTTCTGAACCACCACATCATGCTATTTTCTCTCTCATTGCAAATGTGTATTCCATATCAAGTGCTAGTTACATTTCAAAGAAAGAAATCATTTGCATTAAATCAAATATTACATTATTCTTCCTCTTTCAAAAACATAAGGCAGGTATTTAATCAAAAGGAAGACATTGCCAATTTCAGATCTTTCCTGTCTTTTAATTTGCAGCTTATACATTCCTACTAAGAGCTCATTCTGTTTTATTCTAATATAACTAATAATTTAAAAACATTTGAAAATCATCTTTAAGACTAAGATTGAAAACTCTTGTTTACCTATTTCTATTCAATTTTTGCCTAATAGTGTCTCAGTTGGTCTCCTGCACATTGTAGTGGGCTGTGCCTTAAAGCAAGAGCATAAATTATCTTTTTCTAAAACCTTATTCAGAACTTACTGCCTTTAGAAAACCTTCAAGGATTGATTTGGGGCTACAAGTTTTTTGTTCTGCTCAGTGCCACCTCAGAATGTAGTCATTCTGTGCATTTCCAAATCCCACCTCCTAGTTAGCAGCACCCAGCAGCACCGGCAAGACTCATCAAGCATCTGAAACCAACCCCTCCCACTATGACACAAATGCAAACACACAGAAGAGTCAATCACTAATAACTCCAAGGGACAATAGCTAAAATAAACATATGACAACTGAATAGATTGCAAGTTCCTTCTAGGTAAAAATATCTTTTCATTTATATTGAGTCCATTATAGAACGTAAGCAGGTAACATTTTATACACTTCTCATGTACTCCACCAAGTTCAAGGCAATCCTGAGCTGTATGATGAAAATAGGTTTTAGTGGGGAGGTGGCGGAGGAGAAATACTCTGGTTACCAGGGAACAAACAAATCTTTTGTAACCCTCTCTGAGAGAGAAAGAGAACTCGTGAGTTTGGCCAGAAGAACTGCCCACTATAATGAGCTCGAGGTCATGGCCACTACTTGGAATCCCCCATCTCGCCAACCCACGGCTGAATTTTCACTATTTCTGATGGTGGCAGCACTTCTCATCTGTTTGTAAAACAGCTGGGGATCCTGGAGCTGCAGACTGATTCTCTATTGCCAGGAGGACTGACTGAAAGCATGAACAGGTAGGCAGACATCACAGGGAGGGCAGGCTGCTAGGACATCTACGGTCCCCACTCACCTCTGAGCTCCTCAGATACACAGATAAAACTAGATGGGTTATTTTGTTAGTTCTCTTATTTGTGGCATTAGGCTCTTTTTCTGGATTTATCAGAGGAGCATTCTCTTTAGCCAAGTGTTCACAGGTCAGTAACTACATAGCCTTATTGATCACTTTCTCTTTTTCTATACGTATGTGATGAAAAACTCCCTGCTGTATGTGTTTTCTTTGGTATTCTCCACACAAAATGTCAATCTTTCTGTGATCTATATATACAAAGAATTTGTATTTTTCCTTTGTTAATCTTTTCATAAGATATTGATCCTTCTGTGATCCACATAGGCAAAGTAATATTTAATGGGTGATGGAAAACTAAGAGAGTGCAATGGTAATGCAGCTGCAAAATGAATGTTAAGCTGTTCATAGACAAGCCAAGCTTCCTATATTCTAATCAGGCATTTGACTTGAACTTGTACCCATAGTTATTGGAGCCACATTTTTATCAACCACCACTCTAGTGGCCGTTGTGACATTTTCAAGCTGAGAAAATGCCCTTCCATAGGCTAACACAAAAAAGCATCAGTGGTCAGGGTGGAGTGTTAACCATATATAGAGAGACCACAATGATCTTACCTGGTAGGGATCAGCCTACAAACAGAATCCCTAGTGGTGAGCTACAGTGTCCTAGAACTACTGACGTGGTAGTAGAGGGACCTCATTATTACCCTAGATTGCCACTGAAAGCAATGTCTTGGAGATCAAGAATCCATAGAGAGAAATGAAGATTTTTTAACTAAACAAAGGAGCAAAAAAGAAAGGAGATGAGTGTGAAGGGCCAGACTCTGTTACTTCAGGGACCTGTAGTCTCTGCAAAAATATGCCCAGATACCTGACTCAGAGGAGAGATTAGAAAACCAGAGAAAACCAGTGATAAAAGAGCTGCCTGCTAAGCCAGTGATTAAAGAATACAGAAGTCTTCAAAATAGGTTGATGATTAGCCATCACTGAAATACGACCTGGCCAGATACTAGGTAGCTTGGGACACACATATTTCTTAGGAATTACCAAGGAGGAGAGAGGCATAGCCAATATCCACTCCCTTTCTCTAGCAATTACTTGTCCCATCACATGAATCAACCTGCCGTTCAGCGATCAGCCCCCCTCTTCCCTGACCCACCAAGAGCACTGTGACCCTTGACTTTCACCAGGAATCAAAAGTAACCTGTAAAGAAACACTTTATTTATAACTCTTCAGTGTGGGATGCTTATATAAACAGGGAAGACTTCCTCACCTCTCAAGCCTCAGGGAACTGGATCCTGGAAAAAGAAATGGCCCGGCAAGGCTCATTGAGTCCTCCAGGACTGCTCAGGATCAGATAGCGGACCTATGAAAGCCTGAGAACATCTGCACCCACCAAAAAGCTGTTTGTGTTACATTGCAGGCTAAATGAAAGAATATAAAACAAATGGCGAGAGAATTGGCCCAGAGGTATATCCCAGGAAGGAACATCCCTACCCAAAAGTTGGGTGAGTGAGAGAAACCTGAATGAGGCGGGAGCTAGATGGAGTTTGGGACTTCATTGTAGCTCACAAATACACTTTCAACAGACTCAGTTTTCCAATAAAACCCGAAGAGGAAATAAAGTGCATGAGAGAGAGCAAATGAAAATGAACCAGAGGATACACATAGCCTTCTCTCATGTTATCTCTACCAAGTGAACCAGGAGAGGGGATAATTCAACCATCACGAGCAACTGTGATTTCAGCAGTGTTTACTGTAAAATATGTAGCCAGTAACTGAAGCTGACACTGACCTTGGCAGAATTACTGAACAATTTTCTACCCTCTGTCAATGAGCCTCCTCCATGAGGGAGTCTCACTTCTTCACCCAAGAAACTGAATCCCTTTGTTCCCTCAAATCCTTCTCAAAGCTTACAAAAAGATATTTTTGAACATTAAAGATCTATTTGTAATTAAATATAGCACACCTATCAGTATTCCAAAAAGGAAGTTATGGTATATTTTAGCTCTTTATATAATTGTATATATGTAAAATATATTACAGAAAAAAATCCTCATTGTATGTATTCATTTTTACAAAGTTATTTTTTATAAAAAATTGAAGTCATAGATTGAAGGGCTAGAATTATTTAAAAACATTCTTTTTAACATGAGAAAGAATGAATAGTATAGAAGAGTTAATTGAAATATTCCTAGCTATTATTTATTACATGGCCCCTTGTAAAAGTACAATATTCTTGTACACTAGATTTATGGGAACTATAACCCCAAAGCAAAGTATTTCTTTTGAATGATCAGGTATAGGAGACAGAAAAATCTTCCCATAAATTGTTGATTGACACCTCCTGCTAAATCAGCTTTACAAACAACCGCTAGAGAATCATACGTGTTGTTGAAACATCCTCAAATTCAGAATCTGCTAACCCCACAGTAGTGAGCTACTTTGAGGAGTGGTGACAGAATATTGCAGTGAGGTAGAAATGCTCAGGTGGACACATTTGCTACAGGCAGGCCAGGAGACAACATTCCTGAGAAACCGAACTCCAGGTCAAATGCATTGTCTTCAGCTAAGTTTTTGTGGTCTAACCGAAGGGTATTTATGACTCAGCCAACTCCCTGTATTGAGCATATTTACAGCATACTCTTTAGGGTCTTTGAGCAATGAAATGGTATTACCCACTGCTGTAAAAAATGTGTTAAAGCAGCTCTTGTTGAGAAGAAAAACTTTAATTTCTTTTTTTTGGGTCATAAGGAATCTAGAATTGAGGTTTTTAACTTGTCATGGTAAGGGAAGATGAATGCAGGTTAAGAACATAGGCAAAAAGAATCTCTGCAGGTGTTCCCAAGATAAAAATGAATATTTTCTATCTAGTTATATATTTATCTTTGGGTTTCTTCCCACATTCTTATCAATAAGACTTTAAGTAAAAGTCTTCTTTAACTATCCAACCTCTTTTCAATTTTGCTACAAAAAAAGATGCACTGGAAGAAATGGCGCCCCCAGAGGCCAGGAGATTGTTGACAGCACAAAGAGTGAGGAGTGCACTAAGGGAACAGTACAGTCAGAGGGATACAGCGGGGACTGGAAGCTTCTCTTTCCCCTTTTCATAGTCTTTAGCCATGGTTAGGTTTCATAGCTAGGGTTTGATTGGACTGACTGTTTGATTGGACTGACGGTGATTTTCCTCATTGCTCTTAGTTAGGGTGAAATACTGTACTAGATCCTTGGAACACAAAATAAATAAGACATAGTCATCGTCTCAAGAGAGGTCGTATTTTTTTGGCTCACCTTTTTCCTCAAGAGAATTTTGACTTGAAGGATATTTGTCATGTAGCTGCATCAAAATACAAAGTAATTATTTTAAAGCAGCAATAATATTTGAAATCAAACCTTATCTAATCTCCAACCTTTTTCCCACTTCTTACTCCACATACACATAGGTAAGAAGAAGAATGGGGTCAAAAAGGGGAGGAGAAACTCTCATTTTTCATCCTAAAAAGCTTAAAGTCCAAGAGCTAATTTTTAAGGCCAAACAAAAACAACTTTTTCATCTAAATGACTGCATCAAATTGTCTGCATGGAAACCTCTTGGCCTCTTCAGATTCACAGGCTTCAGTAGAAATAAGCAGATTCCAACTGGGTGGTATGGTTTATTCAGGAGAGATTATTCAGAGAAGTGGTTTCAAGCTAGTGGAGGCACAGTGCCATTGCCTACTTTTGCAAATACTTAGTGTTGAGAGAATTAATGGGAGAAGCAAGATGGAGCTTCTTGGAGAAACTCCTTGGAGAAGCAAGGGGTCCTCCATGATTTCTCTTGCTTGATTTGATCAGAATCCTGAGTGAGACCAACAACTGATTTGTCAGCTTTGTTGATCATTCCTTCAGGATTTTGAGACAGATGGCCATGTGCATCTCTGATTTTCGAAGCCAAGAGGGATTTGCCCCTCTTTTGAATCCATAGCACCAATGCACGCACTCTGGCCATACATTGGATTATAACCAGCTACCTGGGCAGCTCTTTTCAGTTGTGTGAGATCTGATCTCCCTGCCAAACTACTCATCTTCCTAGTTCAGGATTCCCCAAAGTATATGCTGTAGAACATTAGTGTCTTGGGTTTTAGAAAGTTTCCCATTGAAAACATGTTTACTGGTCAAATAACTATGGCGGAGCTTGTTCTAAACAATGTGAAATGTATTTATTTACTCCAGAATTTCTCAAAATCCTGAATAAGAGAGTGAGGAAAGTGAATTCACTTTCAGACTTACTTGAATCCTACCTCTACATCTTACTAACTTTGACCTTTGGCGAGTTATTTAATCTAAGGTTTAATATACTCATCTGTGAAGTTAGGATACAAATACTAACATCACAGAATTGGTCAGTGGATTAAACAAGATAAAATACCAAAATTGGTAACATTTTCTATTCAGGGATGTAATTTGTATTATCATTTCCACATAATCATGCAATTTAGATTATATCCATACCAAAAATACAGATTTATTTTTAATGTACAAACAAAGCAGAGGAGTTGTTGACAGTTTTGAATTCTACTTAATCACTCCTTCAGTAGATGCCCCATTGGAAATCACATAGTAAATCACTGGGAATTAGCTGACCATTGTGTGTGTGTGTGTGTGTGTGTGACCTTAGTGTTACACTATACTGATCATTGGTTTTTCTATTGGAATTCTATAGACCTTTAAATAGCCCTGCACTAATGATGCCAATGTATTTTAAAATACTGAAAAGGTAAACCAGTGCTTTCTGAACACAATGTATTCCCTTGCTAAGAAGTTAACTCTCATCAGAGGTATTGTCCTTTGTTCTCATATTACAGAAAGTTGAGGTACCTGGCTTGTATCTCAAGAGTCACCAGGATATCTGAGCTTTGAATTCCCAGCCACTTACCTTATTTATTGTCACACCATTCATCTTCATCAAGGTGCAATAAATATCTCTGCAGAGATCACAATCTTGGAGATAGTTCAAATGTTAGCTTCAGCCTCAAAAGAACTCAGAATAAAACGTACTCTTTTGCTCTTCAGCATTTTTCCAGGCTGCTTCATAAGAGATTACATTTCAAGGACAGACGGGACTTTTCAAATTCTTTATCTAATACTTCGTAAGCATGCCTTTGGAAAGAAGAGAGAATCATGACTATTGATAAGAAACCTGGTGACATAGTATGGTTTATATCATCTTATTACCTCCCTTTAAATGATAGACATTGCATTGTAAAAGTTACCATAGATAGGTTCTAAAGGATGGCAGCATGTAAGTATCATTATCTTTTTTGCATGAGAGATGGTATCAGACAAGAAACATATGTAAGAGCTGAACAAATATTGTTTGTTGTTTCCTATTAGACATATATAATATCAAAGGTGGGAAATTCCAAATATCTGTAGGAAAAACAGACTGTGATAAAGGTTATCAGGAAGGTACAAGCTTTATGTGACAGAATGATTGTCACTTCAAACTACACAGTTTATGGCAGTCAACTAACCTAAAAGAAGGAATTGCACACATACAATGTGCCAACTTCATACGCAAGTTCCAAAATGTAGAACAGAGGGCCCCCGTCCTCATCAGTTTACTGTCTAATATTGGAGGCTCAAATAAGAGGCACTAGATAAAGTTGGGAAGCACACTGAAAAACTGCAGGAACTGTAAGAAGAAAAGATGTTAGTGGGCTGTAGGCAGACAAGATGGCTTCCCTGGAAAAAAAAGAACTTTGTTGGGAAATTTGACCCAGGGTAAGATCACATTGGCTAAGAAGAGGAGGAAAGATTTCTGGAAGTAGAAAAGGAATGACAAAGAGCAGCGTTAGTGAAGAGCCCAGTGAACTGACTGTTGTGAGTGAAATGAATTAGTAAATAAGGATCATCTTGGAAGGTAGTTTAGAGGAAGTTGAAGGAAAACTCGGAATCTATCATTTGACCTTGACGGATAGATCATGGGTGAGGTGATAGATTCTTTTGCCAAGAAATGACAGTAGGAGAGCAGGGCCACAGGAAAATAAATTGGGTAGTTATGTGCAGCATGAGTTGGAAATGAAAAGTGGGGAGGGAGATAACCAGAGTGATCTCAAGTTGAGGTACTGAGGACTTGAGTGAGAGTCATGGCAGGGAGGTGGGTAGGAGAGAAACAGAGAAACACTGAAAGGAAACTTTGGTGATACGTGGGTGATAATCTTAAATGCCAGTCAATGATATGGAGAAAGTATTACAGCCTAAACTTACCACATAAATTACTATAAAGTTATAGGTTTTAGAACTGCACTTGAGTTTTTATTCCATGTTGCTTCTTATCAACAGTGTCATCTCAGGAAAATTATTAAACTACTTGTTCCTAACTTTCCCCAAATCTAAAATGAGATTAAAATTGTTTATGTGGAGGCTTAAACAAAATAACATGTAAAACATTGACTAAGTACCAGCAATTAGTAGGCATTCAAGAAATATTTGCTCCTTGTTCCACTTAATTAACCCTAAAATATCCTAGAGGCAGCTGGAAACTGGAAGGTAGATTTAAGTTTTGTGGCTATAATAGGGTCTGAATGTTTGTATTCTCCCCAAACTCAAATGTTGAAATCCTAATCCCTAATGTGATGGTACTTTTGAGTTGAGGCCTTTGATAGAGGATAAGCTCATGAGAGCCGAATCCTCACAAATGGAGTTAGTGACCTCATAAAAAGTCCAAATGAGACCTCCCTCACCCATTTTGCCATGTGAGGTTAGATGGCCATCAAGGAGAAGGCAGGTCCTCTCCTGCACCATGATCTTGGACTTTCCAGTTCCAGAACTATGAGAAATAAATTTGTTATTTATAAGCCATCTAGTTTATGCTATTTTATTATCGCTGCCAGAATGAACTAAGACAGGCTGGAGATGCAGTTAGACACCGCCCACAAAGAGGTGGTATTTTGAACCATATGGGAAGTGTTCTCATTGAGGAAATAACTGAGTAAGAGAAGGAAAAAAACCCTTGAGTAAGTTTTGGAGAAAGCCTAAAATGAGAAAAAAGAGGAGCTGAATAAAGATGAGTAGTAGATTTGAAGTGTGCTTAGTATAGCATTTAGAACGTAGTAACCACTTGAGGTATCTGGGTGGCCCAGTCAGATAAGTGTCCAAACTCTTGATTTTGGCTCAGGTCATGATCTCATGGTTTGTGAGACTGAGCCTTGCCTTGAACTCTGCGCTGACAGCGCAAAGCCTGTTTGGATTCTTTCTCTTCCTCTCTCTCTGTCCCTACCCTGCTCTCTCGCTCTCTCTCTCTCAAAATAAATACATAAACTTAAAAAAAAACTCATAAACTCTCAATAAATACAAGCTGTTATTATTGTTGTTGCTATTGCTGTTATTATTATTATTATTATTAGAGATGGTCAAAGATGTGGCGGTGAACTTTAGAGAGAATAAAGGCATAATAATCAAATGAAGGAGAAAAGTCAAAGTAACCTCCAGTGGTCTATGTTGCAATAAAATGAGGATGAGTACTATAAAACCATTCCATTCAAATGGAAGCAGTTGGTGACCAAATGCCTGACTTTTATAATTCTTGTCTGTAGTTGACATGACTTCATGATTTAGGAGGAAGACTATGCTCACATAGCTACCTGAACTGTGAATGATATATTATTCATTCACCATCACCAAAAATATCTCTTCAGCAGATATTCTACCTGCCACAGAAGGAAGAGAGACTCGGGGTCTTCAAAATAAAGGACACCAGCAAGCGATTTTAACATAGGGGGAAATATGAAACTATGAATTAACAAAAAATACAATTTCCTGTGATGATTTTTAATAGAGCCAAACACCAAATATTGGCTTCCCTTGTGTTAGAAAATGAATAAACACTATTGCAATGACCTGAAGGCTTGGATAGAGAGAATAAATAAATTATTGACACATGAGGAGTAGACAATTCTCCATCCACAGTTGAGCTTTTCATTCTTTGTGAAGCAGATGGTCTAAATAAAGCAGCCAAAAATAACAGGTGGGTTTTATTGCATTGAGCCACTGAAAACTCTAAGCATCTACAGTTTAAATCATGTTTAAAATAGTAAGCCTTAAAAACCACCTTTGAAAATACTCTTTCATATTTATACAGCACCTTTGTCCACCTTATATGATATCAAAACACAAAGACCAATGAGTGTATGAACACATATTTAGGGACGACAAGGGAGAGACAGATTGAAAGAAACAGCTGCTCTTTATGGAAATGGTTTAATGCAGGGTCATTAAACCATGTTGATAGACTCTAACTGATATGGATAACATCACCTCTTCTGGGACCAAACAAAGCTTGGGTCTAAGTCATTTCTACCATTAATATAGTTATCTCACATGTCCGAGTTATCTCTATTGACCATGTGGAAGGTAACTACAAAGAATTCAAATACAATGTTTCTTCTATAATTCGCCAAACTCATACGTCTAATTTGGGAAGTTGAACTGCATTTTACTAACATCTATCCTACATCATACTATGTATTTGTCTTACATGTTTTTGTAAGTTAGATGTGATGTTGGAAGAGATTGATGAATGAGTCATCAATGGAGGAAGTAGCGTAGCTCTGCTCGGAGATGATTGCTTTTTACATAGTATTCCTTATTAATTACATGCATTTGATGACTAGAGTTTTAGAAGTAAAAATCACGTCTCCTATCTCTCTTCCCCAATCTCCCACTTCCCTAGGATAACCACCATTAGAGTAACCTTCAGAATCTGTGCATGTACATTGGCAGTTGAAGAAATGCTCAAACCATTAAACCCACAATGAATTTTAAGAATCTTTTACATTTATAAAACATCTTCATCCTTCTTGAATAATTTAAAACAATAGACACCTTCCTGAGTATGAAGCATGAATTATAAAAAATGAGATTATGTTTCTACTTACTGTTTGCAACTTGCTTTAAAAAAAAATCATCAGTGCCTCATGGATATTTTTCACTTTCCTACATGGAGATCTACTTCATACTATTTAATAGCTATGCCCTTTCTTTAGAATATATCGTAGTTTATAATCATTCCCAAATGGATAGGTATTTGTTATTTCCAGTTGCCACCAAAATAAATTGCAATTAATGCCTTTATTTATATATACTTACTTGTGCAAGTTTCTATAGTATTTATTGCTAGAGAGAGATTTGACACATCAAAAGTTTTGCGGATTTTTATTTCAATGTCTTCTGGAATAACTATTTTCCAAACTTTCTCATTTTCTTGCACTTTAAATAAGTCATACTTTGCTTTTGTCTTTAAATCTAAAGTGCTTATTTATCTAGGGGACTACTATTCCTTTTATTCTTTTATCTCAGAGCTGACTGCATGTGGGGATAAATTAAGAGTTATGTACTGTTGTTGATAGTGTAGGAGACAGGGAAGGAAATATGGTGAAAGAGTAAAACTGTAAGCCATTGGCACTGCTACTAAGACATAATGATTAGTAGCATGTCTTATACTGATAAATCACCTGATGAATATGCCTCTTGGGCTTTGATTGTCAAACAAAATCTGTCTTATATAAGTTCAGTACAAATATAGATGCTTGCCAAAAATGGAGGGGTGGGATTCATACCGGTGGTACATTTGGTCAAGAAACTATTTCTGACTGACGGCAGAGAGAAGATGTGTGGCAACTTTGTTTCATGATACTGCATGAAAAAGAAGAAGAAACACAGAATTGAGAAATATAAAGAATTCAATCCTTGAGGAAGACCCTGACCGATTGGAAAAATAAAAGGAGAGCTTTCCTTGTAAGCTGGTCGGTATTTCCAGCTAGAATTTATTCTATGGCTGGTAAAAGCTCTGGCAAGGTTTTTGGCTACTGTTTTCCCTTCAAACAGGAAGAGAACATCCGAAGTGATCTACTCCTATCTCGACCCTCTGTACAGTAAAAAGTTATCCAAGGGGCAAAGTGGCCCAAACCAGCCCAGTCTTTCAAATACAGTCAAGCTACTGACTCTAACACTCCATGTTTCAATTCTTTGTGGGCAAAAAAACCCCAAAACAAAACAAAACACCCACCTTTCTAACAATAGCTATGGAGTCTTATCCTGCAGTCATACTTTCGGTATTAGGGAGCAAGCGACTCTACCCTCCACTTGTCTAGAGTGAAGGTGTTTAGAAGAACTGGAAAAATAATCCTGTGTCTTAGTTCCTGCAATCTAGATTGTTCTAAGAATTTGCTTATTCCTGGGAAAAGGAAGCCCTCCAACGATGGAAGGGCTTCCTAGCAATGAAGTGGTATAAAATTTTGAATTTAAACTTCTGTTGTAAGCTTTTAGGCCAAAGATGGATGAGCAAAGGCATTGTTAGAATTCCGTTCCCCTTTTCTAAAACCCACCGTGAACAATGAAAAAGAAAAAACAGAAGAGAAAAACTCTTCATCTCCGGTAAAACAGGGAAGTTTTACCATCTCAAACCTACCAACTACTGCAGCAGCTATGCTCATATCACAAGAGCATTTACCTTGTTAGGTCTCAAAGAAATTGGGAACATTCTGATAACTCCTGAAAAGATCCATCTCAAAGGGTAGATATAGGATTCAAAGAAAAAACTGTATGATAGTGGTTGGAGAAAAAAAATGAGCTGACACAACAGAGAAAATATAAGAGAAAATTTACCCATTATAAAGACGAAAGTCACATAAGGAATAGTAGTAGTACAAATCAAAAGGGCACATTCTTTTAAAAATGCAGACAGAATCCTCTGACACATCTTGTCAAAGTTGCTGTACTTTGACAATCCGCAAAATAAATATGAGCACGTGACAAGAAAGGCAAATCGTGTACAAGAGGTAAAAATGGTATTGGCTACAGGTGTCCCCAAAGCAACATTCGATTCCTGAAGACAGTGAACAATATCTACAAAGTTTCAAGAGAGTGATCCAATAGTGTTCTCAAATGAAAGGCAACAGACATATCCATCTAGTTGGCAAGTTTGTTAACAACTTAAAGACCAAACCATTCCTGAGTAGAATGAATACCAGGCAGACATGAGATGAAACATAATAAAAAACTCAGATGTGGAGAAAACATGGTAAAAAACACGGCAGTAAAGGGGCGTCTGGGTGGCTCAGTCAGTTAAGCATCAGACTTCAGCTCAGGTCATGATCTCACAGTTCATGGGTTCAAGCCTGCTTTGTATTCTGTGTGTCTCTCTTTCTGTCCCTCCCCCACTCATGCTCTTTGTCTCTTTGTCTCTTTGTCTCTTTGTCTCTCTCTCTCTCTCTCTCTCTCAAAAATAAATAAATAAATAAATAAACATTAAAAAAAAAACTTCAGTAAATAGTGAATCAATTTAAATCCAGAATTATGGGAATTATGGTTTCCAACCAAAATGAAAATAGAGACTATTTAAAGTAGAATTGTAACTTTTTATAAATCCTTTAAATATTAAAATGTAATAAATTATTCTTCATTTTTAAAAATTAGTTTATTTTGATAGAGAGATCACGTGTGCACGCATGCGTGAGCAGGGGAGGGGCAGAGAGAAAGGGATAGAAAGAACACGCTCTGCACTGTCATCACAGAGATCCCCGTGGGGCCCAACTCCATAAACCATGAGATCATGAGGTGAGCTGAAATCAAGAGTCAGACACCAAACCGACTGAGCCACCCAGGTGCCCCTAAAATGTAATAAATTTTAAAATATTGAGTATCTCTTGGGGAAACTATTATTTCAGTTTTTCTTCAATTTATTTTTCTTTATTTAAATTCTAGAATTCATTTCATTTTAAATAGTATATATAGCATCATCATACTTTTCTTTCTTCAAATGACTACTTTCCTCCTTGAGGTTTTTTTTAATGTTTAATTATTTTTGAAAGAGAGAGACAGAGCATGAGTGGGGGAGGGGCAGAGAGAGAGGGAGGCACAGAACTTTAAGCAGGCTCCAGGCTCTGGGCTGTCAGCACAGAGCCCGATGTGGGGCTCGAACTCACGGACCGTGAGATCGTGACCTGAGCCAAAGTTGGATGCTTAAACAACTGAGCCACCCAGGTGCCCCAGTATGACTATACTTTTTACTCTATTACCTATTGATCTCTCTGTTAGGAGATGTACAAAGTGATATCTGTGGAAGAGTAACTAGAGTGAGTTGAAGGTGGTGGGAATGGGTATGGGGAAAATTTTTCCATTGTACTTTTCCGAACTCCTGGACTTTTGTTAACAAGCATCTATTAACTTTGTGTAAAAATGCATTTTCTTAGCTTCAATTCTTTTAAGATGGGAAAGGAAGTCAGAAAGAGAAGGGAATAGGGTAACAATTCTTTACACTTGTTCTAGAAAACCATAATTTAATCACTGACTTCAAAATCAATTTAAAAATTTGTTACAAAATCAGTTTGTAAGTTATTTAATGAAAGGTTGAAATTTTGGCATGCCTATAATCTAAGAGCCTCTTAATATTGTGCTGAAGTTTCACCATGAAAATAAAATGTTCTTCACTTCTGTCTAGATTGACTACTGTTTCCTATATATTTAAAAAAAATTTTTTTTTACATTTATTTACTTTTGATAGAGAGAGACAGACCACAAGTGGGGGAGGGGCAGAGAGAGAAGGAGATACAGAATCCCAAGCAGGCTCCAGGCTCCGAGCCTGACGTGGGGCTCGAACTCACAAACCACAAGATCATGACCTGAGCTGAAGTCGGATGCCCAACCAACTGAGCCACCCAGGTGCCCCTACTGTTTCCTATATTAATGACAAAAATATTAAGTCAATCAAAAATGAAAATTATTATAGCTTTTCAACTACAGAACTGAATTTATATATTTATTTATCAATTACCTTTTAATAAATATATAGTCACTTAGGGAAAAACCTAATCATTCTAATTCTATTTTGGGGGGGTTACTTATATGTTTTGAGGGAGAGAGAGACAAAGAGAGAGAGAGTGGGGGAGGAGCAGAGAGAGAGAGAGAGAGAGAGAGAATCCCAAGCAGGCTCTGTGTTGTCAGTGAACCATGAGATCATGACCTGAGCCAAAATCAAGAGTTAGATGAACTGAGCCACCCAGGTGCCCCTATCATTCTCCTTTTAAAAATTTATTTGTCCCTTGGTTTAAAGCCAAAATAGTTCAATGACAAAGTAACAAGGGAATTAAAATTAAAATGTCTGAGTTTAAATAGACAGGTGGATTTTGATGTAGTATCTGAAGCTGAAACTATGTTATAAAGCTCAGATGATCCCATTTGTCCTGTTGAATTACTAAGCCTTTGCTTCTCATGAGCAAAGCATTTCACCACTGTATTAAAGAATTTTAGTAACACCCAACAACTGCTTGTGGCTGAGACAGACAGACAGACAGACAGATGGAAAAAGACAGAGAAAGGCAATAGAATAAAAATTAAAAGAAGAAATGAAGTATTGTCTCCCTTTTATAAAACCTCACAAAGCTCATTTAGGCCCGTTCATTAGCAAATTCAGCAACAAATAAAAGACAAGAGAGAAGAGCCTAATGTAACTTTCTGAGATTATGTAATGATCAGATTCATGAAATGCTAAAATAGGGACTTTACTCTTCCTTCCCCCATTCCTTATAGTTGAGTAATGACCAGCAGGAATGTCGGCGATGGCCACTGATGACCTTAATGGGTCTCTGAGTGCTCCAGGAAATGTAATTTCAGAGCAGAGAATGAAAAAATGTTCTATCTTCTCTTTCTTCCAAAAGGTTTTATGAAGTGCTTACTGAGTCCCTGGAACTATCTAAAGTGTGATATTAATCTATTTAAGCCGATACAATTGCAATTCCTCTATAACAGTGGTTTTTTAATTTTGAGACCAGGGATCTACTGGTCTATGAATAAGCTTCAGAGGGCTCATGAAATTTCTACATTTCTATATACATGATTTATTGAAGAGAGAATTCAGAGATTGCAAACAAATACTCTAGAAGCTGTTTATCTAAATGATACTGTAAAAGAAATAGTTTAAAAAAATCCATACACCTATATTAAATAAAAAAAATTTTTTTTTAAATGACAACCCATGAAATCATGGGGTCAACTAAAACTTCCTAACACACTAAAAACAGGAAGTAAAGACTTATTCTGTATGTTTTATAAATTTTACATTAGATTCTGCCAACCAAGATGTCTCAGAAACCTAACCTTTTCTATGGGGTGACTTAAGAATCATAAATGTATAACCATTCACAGGGCTGGGTGGCGGACATGTTCTCTGACTCTCCAGTGGTAGAGTAAGCTCAGTTTGAATTTCAGGCTAATCTTTCCCCAATTGCCTCACAAATAAAATGAAGTTAACATGTATAGAATAGAATGGTACCATTACATTCTTTGGGAGTCGTAGTAAAACATCATATGAGCCATGGCACTTTTTACTTCTTCCCTTAGAACAATTATCTCTTAGAAGCCAAGGAAAAATGTGTGTATCATCGTTACTTTAAACTCTATAAATCAACTTCAGGGTTTGCAGATATGAAAGGATGGTTCTAAAGTCCACCAGCTAGAATTCTTCAAATTCCTCAAGCAGACATATCTAAGAGCAAACTGACACACTACCTTTCGGAGTAGTAAATCACTGAGTAATGGTCTTCTGTTGACCTTTTTTTTCTATCTAACAGACGTCATGACTTGATACTAATGTTCCCAATCTTTCCTCATGATGGTGACATGTCAGAACTTCAAGTCTAACCATAAGAATGTTAAGGTTTTGAAAAAAATAAACTGCATCAACTTTTGGGCAAAAAAATGATGTGATCGTGGTAAGTCAAGAAGAGAAACTTGGAGTTCTAGAGTCCACTCTCTCTGAGAACCCTGACCTCTAGACTTCCATTTGTGGTGTTCAACCAAAATACATTCCTACATTCTCTAATTGTTTGCTCTTCATTTATGATGGTGTATCAACAATAAAAAATGGCGTATTTCATTTTCTTTTCTTTTTCAAAATTGCATAGCATTTGGTAGGAATGAGGGGAAAAAGAAAAGAAAGTTTGTTAGGTTCCCTCCATTGCCTAAGTTTACTTCTTTTTCTGACCCAATGTTGTCTTTCTCATCCCTTCCCCCACGTACTATACTTTTATTTTTTATTTTTTTAAATTTTTTTTTTAACGTTTATTTATTTTTGAGACAGAGAGAGACAAAGCATGAACGGGGGAGGGGCAGAGAGAGAGGGAGACACAGAATCGGAAGCAGGCCCCAGGCTCTGAGCCATCAGCCCAGAGCCCAACGTGGGGCTCGAACTCACGGACCGTGAGATCGTGACCTGAGCCGAAGTCGGACGCTCAACCGACTGAGCCAACCAGGCGCCCCCGTACTATACTTTTAGACTCTGGATTTGTTCTGCCTTTCTAAAAAGTAGTTGACAGTATGCTATTGTTCTCATCCTCATCCAGAAACATAGAAAACTTTTTTCACTGAGAGAAATTTTTAGGTGAACAGCTACGAAGAAGTCAGTTAAACTGGCAGTTCCTCTAGACAAAGATGTGACTATAACAATTGACCTACCTGGCATTATCCTAAGCCAAAGAATACAATTATTTACTTTTTAAATTGTTCTGTGCCTTTCCACTGACATTATTAATTTGGAACCAACAGGGCTCCATTAGCTCAGGCACTGTTCAATGCTAACGATGTCTGGGAGATACTGTCTTCTGCTTTCCATAATCAATGGATGTGGCTGCTTTTTATTAACATTCTTAAATGTATTAGGTTATAGATTATCACATGAAATATACCTGTCAGTTAACAAAGTTGCTATCACCAACCAACCTACAAGGCTAATGGTATTAAGACATAGGCTTCATACATCTTGGTGGGTGCATCGTTGATCTTTCCCACTTGTGACTAATGAAGACACACTTGAGTCTTTATGTAACAAAGGTACGCAACACACTATTGATTTATCACTGAACACCAAGCCTTTATGTCTATGAGTTCTATATTGCAAAGGCACCCGGCTAACTGTTATGATTCCTCCAAGGATAGTAACAATGGTACATTTACAATAAGCATTATCCTCTTTTCTCCCCTCTTTTCTCCCACCCCCCAACTATTACCCAAAGGATTACATTTCAAAATTTTGATCTCGATAGTGTTGCAGTTTTGAATAAGAAATGTTTTCATAACCGGCAGATATGGTCCAGAGAAGGTCATATGCGTGGGTTGGTTACGGCATAAACGTGTTGTGGTATTACATAAGTTTGTAAAACAACCCTCCAGTTCGTGAAGTACTACCACAGCCATTGTTATGTATTACCAATAATCAGATGGAGTCTCTGGGAGATTTATGAATGTGCCCAAGGTTATGCTAGACTGGGTGGCAGGTCCATGATTTGGACTATGTTCTTGGAAGCCTAGTTAGGTGATCTGTGCAGCCATTTTGTTCCAAAGAGCAACTTGTTCAATAAGGAAAGTATAGAGTTTTATGAAAACTATATAAGAAGATGATGGTAGCATGTGATATGAGCACTGTTGTGTGACAGTGTGACAGAAAAGCTTACTCATCTTTAAATCCCTCTTCAACTAGACTCTAACAAACGCCTAACATTTTAACATTAGTAATACATTCCCTCGAGCAAAGACTTATTTTTCAGGCATATTTTTGTTAAAATGCAAATATTCCAAAAAGGCAAAAATTCAAATGAGGAAGAGAGTCCATTTGTTAAATTTACTTTCAGTGCCAGGTGAGAAGAAATTGAAGGCATGCAGGTGAATATTAAGTTTGGGGAGATTTGTTCTAAATGTGTCAGACGAGTGGGGCAGACCTGAGCCTTGTAGGGTGGTAGGGTTTTTCTGGATTAAGTCCTGGGAAGAAGGCAGCATTCATGTGGGTCTCAGGCCTTGGTCTTGAGTATTTGTATTACCGTTTCCTTGACCAAGGACACACAAAAAAATTGGGAAATTATTCATCTAAGGTGTTTTTATTTCTACTTTGTCTGACCACCCTGCCCCATCACCTCTTCCACTCATTCTTTTTATATTTTTCTTGGCAGTTCTACTGCTCTGGTGGAGGAGTAGGATGACAGGGAGAAGTTTAAGGAAATTAGAGCCTCAGAGTCTGGATTAGGCTGGAGGAAGCAAGACCAAATAAAGTGTGTTGGGATCTAACTGTGATGGAATCACCACATCAACACTTCTTAATCTTTTGAGTTCTACACACATCTAGGTACCTCATAAAACCAGTGGCTCCATTTCCCCCAGAAAAATGCGTGTAACATGACACAAAGTTTTAAGCGGAATCTGAAAGGATCGTGAGCCACCTGAGTACCAAATATAAACTGCTAAGCAATCTGTGGAACTCACATTGAAAACTCTTGCACTAGATTCCACAATCCCTACTCATAAGCATATCAGTCCTTTTATTCAGGTAGCGCTGGTCTCATGCCTGGGCATGTGGTACATACTTAACTAATTTCTAAATAAACTACGGTAATAGCATATATATCAGCAAGGAAAGAACAAACCACTGATTTATGCAAAACTGTGTATTAATTTCAAGAAAAGATTGATGCTGTTGGCAGACAATTTCTTCTGGACTTGTCAGAGTTTCCACATGGTTTAGGTGTTCCCAGTAAAGGGGATCCTTTGCAAACATGCCTCAGAAGCTAGAGACGGTATCTCTGCAAAGATAGAAACCTCTAGAGACATGCAAGTTAGTTAGGTTTCCTTCCACTCTTCCAGGGACATTTGCTTGCAGTCCAAGGTGGTACTTTTAACCTACCCTTCCCCTGAAAAGGACTGCTTACTGTGCAGAGTAGAGGTCTCTCCCACGCAGAGAATGGCAAATGTGCTGGCTGCCCTATATAAGTTCCAAGTTTCATTGTTTAGGATTCCTCTCTTGTGATGCAAACCCAATACGTGTGTGGGGAAACATCTGGCCCTCATTCTGTCACCTTGTGGAGACTGGGGCACAGGGAACAGATGCTGAGATGGTCGACTGGCAGGTTTTCGCTGTGAGTAATAAAACATGTGTGTCTCTGACCCAGGGTCTTGTTTTCGTTTGTCAGTATATGTATGTAAGATGATGGCAAGCTAAGTTGTTACCTCACAAGGGGAGTATTACAGTCCTTTTACACCTTCAGGCTGAACATGAAGGAAGCCAGGATTAAGACAGGAAATTTTGTGTGATTTCACCTATATGACATTCAGAAAAAGGCAAAGCAAGTCTTCAGTGATAAAAATCGGAGTTGCATTTTTCTCTGGGGTTTATTAACTGAAAAGGAAAACGAGAGAGTCTTCTGGAATGTTGAAAATGACCTATGTATTGTTTTGGATGGTAGTTACATGGAGATTCAGATATTTAGTTGTCCACTCAGATTTATGTGATTTATTGCATGTATGCTATATCTCAATAAAATGTTGCATAAAAGAGAGACCAATAGAAAAATGCATTGTGAATTTTAACAACTTAGGAAGTCAAGTTTAAGAAGATGGCATACATTTCTAAAACCTTTTCAGGGGGTAGATGACCCAACTTTTAGGGCCTATTCTCATTGTTGCATAGAATCAGGGTGGATAGGGCATCATCTAGTTAACTATTCCTGCTACAAAAGCTAGAAAATCTGGAAGGTTTGTATGATGGTTAATTTTATGTTAACTTGATCTGGGCCGCAAGATGCCCAGATATTTGGTCAAACTTTATTCTGGATGTTTCTGTGAGGGTGTTTTGGGATGAGATTAATACTTAAATCAGTGGACTACAAATAAAACAAAATGCTCTCTACAATGTAGTGGGCCTCATCCAATCAGTTGAAGGCCTGACTAGAATAAAAACACCATCTCCTCTAAAGAAGATAAAATTATACAGAAGTCTTTATTTGGATTTTATCTGCAAAATAGTCTTTGCCTGGTTATATAGCAGACAGCCTTCAGACTTGAACTAGAACATCAGCTATCTGGGTCTCCAGCCTGCCAGTCCACCCTGCAGATTTTAGACTTGCCAGCCTTCATAGCTGTGTATGCCAACTCCTTACAGTAAATTTCCTTCCTTCCTTCCTTCCTTCCTTCCTTCCTTCCTTCCTTCCTTCCTTCCTTCTCTGTCTATATTATCTATCTATATCTATATCTATGTCTATATCTATATCTATATCTATATCTATATCTATATCTATGTCTATGTCTATGTCTATGTCTATATCTATATATCTATCTATATCTATCTATCTATCATCTATCTATCTATCTATCTAACCATCTACTGGTTCTGCTTCTCTGGAAAACTCTGACTCATACAGCTTGTCAACCCTCAAAGGTTTAGACCACCATCACTACCTCTGATTCCTTGGCTCTGCCTGAATTGTCATTATGCTCCCCAAATATGGCAGAAAACCGTCTCTCAATCCTTACTTTAACATAGCTAAAGTCTTTTTTTCTTGTGATTTATTATTTCTACTTATGTTTTCTTTTTACTTAAATAGTAGGCGTGCTCACATAAAATCATGAGATGAATGTGCTAAGGCTATCATGTGAGTGGGGACTGAGAAGGGTCAAAATCTGGGATGTCATCAAAACGACTGAACATTTGTTAAGAAATTAATATTTTATAGTCCCTTTAAATCAGTCTGCTTCTTATCATTCCCCTCTTCCTTCTGTATTGTATTGAATTCTTTTTTTTCCCTCTTGCTAAATATGCTATCTCCACTGACCATGTGACAAGATATAGAATAATTCAGCAGTGGCTATTGACTGGAAATATAATTCTGGCTTTTTGACTATCATGACCCTTTTATAAGCACTGGCCTAATGTCTTTAGAAGTATGAAGTACAGAATACATTTATTTTAAATTATTGTATTTAGCAATACCTATTATATTTTACATTTAATCCTACTTGGTCTGTTTCAAAATCTATAAGACTAAACATATTCCTCAGTGTTTATGTTTTTCCTTTAGTGATTTTTATACAGCTTTACAACAACCACCATTCACATAAAAGACAACTTTTACCAACTGTTGTGTTTTCTGGCTCCTATGGTGATTGTGCTAATACCCATTTTAAAAGAAATTTAACAATAGAGAAATGAATCTTTAGATGAAGATATACGAGTAGCCACGATGGCTGCTGACATTTATTGGAATATACACAAAACTTCCTACCATTGGTTTGTTGAATAGTCTATTTTCCTGCTGAAAGAAATAGATCTCATTTTCACCAGCTCAGCAAATGTGGATCTAAAGGTAATTTCTTGAAGCAGATTTCTAATTTGTCAAAGAGCCCACAGAGCTATTTTACTTACATATTCCAAATCCTTTTGTGAAAGAGTAAGGTCTACATTAGTGTATACACACACACACACACACACACACACACACACACACACGCCATAGCTCTAAAATAGTTTGGTGGCCATGAGAATGCACCTCACAGATCTCCAAACGCAGAGACAATAATTTACTGATGTCCTCAAGCTTCTGGAGTCTGAAATCCGTCTCCACATTCTGACTGAGGCCCTGCTTCCCACCTGTTGCTCCCAGCCACTGACCGCCTGGGTACTGAACAGCCTGGGTACTGAAGCAGGACCATCCCTGATAAAAGGAGGGCTCCTTTGATGAATGATCTTGGCTCAGGAGCTCCTCCTGCTGAACATTTCTCAGAACTGCAGCACAGCCTGGATGTTCCACCCTACCGTCTGACCTCCCTTGCTTTCCCTTTCTCTTCTCAGGATCCAGCCTCCAACGTGGTCTGATGGCTTTACCAGTCTACCCAAGCATCCTCTCCATTTTCCCTCCCTGGCATTTCTCTTACTAAGTCATTTGCATGTTTAATTCTTGATATCTTGTTTTCTATACCCGATTCTCAAAAGACTCAAGCTAATAAGTGTAGAGTTTAAGGTTGAAAAAGTTTATTGAGTTGCAGTGTAAAAAAAAAATGCCTATAAGGAAAGAACAAATTAACGGATGGCTGATAAAGGGAAATAGACAAAAGAAGATAATATGAAATGGGCTTATGGAGAAACAGAGTATCAAAGAGAGGAGAAAGATAGGAAGAAGGAAAAGCCAGAGGCTCCCAAAAAGGAGGTAGAGTCAGACACTAAAAAAGAGGATCAGATGGTAAACGTGATGGAAAGAAAATCTGACTCTTACTGTGTTCCCAAACTTGGTGGTGCTGCCAACTTCCTGCTTATCCTTCACCCCCCACCCCGCCCACCCCCGGGTGCTGAGAATAAGGAGGTGGAAGAAGGGCCAGAGGTGCTGAAGAGAACAGACACCCACGTAACACCACGTCTTTCATCTCTGGTTATTCCTCACGTGGTGGATCCTTTTCATCCCGAATCCAAAAGTTGCTCTAGAAAAACCAGTGTCTGCAATTTCAGATTCCAAAAGGGCAAAAATTAGAGTCTTTTGGGGGAGCTTCTTACAAACATCTGACAGGCTTCACGATTCAGAGATACACCTCTGTGAAGACCGATCCTGTTAAAAATGCAGGATCGACAAATCAAGGGACATGAAGAATTATTAAAGACTGAACTATAGCCATGTTTTATTTTTACATCCAAAGGAAATGCAGTAGACCCACGATGAACATTTCACTCTCATAATTCTCCATGTTCTTTATTCTGTTTTTGGAAAGGCTTCCTGTTTCTGATTTGACAAGCCATCTGCCTTGTTAGTTTTGCTTCCTTTCTCAATTTTGTTTTAACCTTTTAAAATAAGCTCTAGAAGCAGCCCAAGGTAAGGCAAAGAGAAATAATGAAGAAAAACATGTGCAAAGGGCTTTGCCGCCACAATTGTCCATTCCTAGTGTTTTTAATTTGTCTCTTTGTTTTGCTTGATTGAAAGTCCACCAAATAGGAACATAATTTCTATGCTACTGCCTGTACACAAATACAATTATTCACTACCTCTTAATATTAAAGTGTAAGATAACTCACTTTTTAGAAATCCTGAGGGAAATGTAATTAGGTATTGAAAACAGTTGGTCTTTTCCAGTCAAGTATGTCTTAATAACTTTTATTTATATACCATGTTGTAATAGCCAAAGCATTTTTACATGCGTCATTCGACTTAACTTTCCTATTTACCTACCCAGGGATTAAATTAGGTTGCAGTTGAGGATGTGGTTGGTGGATTGTATTTGGTAAAATTTCTACAGATTCTGCCAGCTGATCCCTTCCCCTTGGTTAAACATTACAATTACAGGAATCTACAAAAATCTCTAAATCTGTCACACAGGCCACAGGTGGAAAACTGACTTAGTCACAGGGGAAAAACAAACTTAACCTGTTCTTTCTTGGTAAACATTTGCATCTTAAGTGGACTCAATTATCTCTGAGGTTCTGCCTTTGACCTATCAGACTCCCCAAGAAACTTGGTGGGACAAGGAAACATTATTTAGCATGCCATGAGAAGCCTTCGGCAAGTTGCTTAATATTTAAAGGCTGAAAAATAATTACTTTGGCCTCAGTATTAGCAGGTTTTTGCTGTATCCCCTGTGATCTATGAGCAAATTACTTTATTAGAAAATCATTAGAGCATAATTTGCTTCTATATGCTACTGACATCAATTTCCATTTCTTATAATGAAACTACAAGTTCTCATGATATATTATTATTGTAAATAGTATGCTTGCAGATATTGATTTGAAATTGTCATTAACCCTAACACCTATGCCTTTCTTAAAATGTGGGTGAGTTTACCAAGGTTATGTCACAGTTAGGCCCCCTTCACCCTACTTATACACAAAATGCTCTTTCTAAAGACAGGATGAAATGAGTCTCAAAAATAACTTCCATAAATATTTCTTTTTGTGTTGTCTTGTTTTTATTCTTGAAAAAAATGAAAACCCATCTGAATTTGTTCCAAACATTTTGAATGTGTTTCTTACTGAGGGCAGAAATACAATCTGAGCAAAGGCAAATCATAGTTTCAGAAGGTCAGAAGACAGGGCAAAGTGTGTAATTATGTCAGAAGCAAACCTTGGAACCAGGACTTTTAAGAGACAAGAATGCACAGAACCCCAAACTTCAACTTTCTGTTAGAATCCTGGTCTTGTCATCAAAAGGTGCCTTAAAGGCAAATGTGTCTTGTTTTTCCAATTCAACATATGCCCAAACTTTTACCTACCCGGAGTTTTCCAGGCTATTTTATCCTTGGTAACTGATTATAACTTTCAGAGAGCTGAGCCTAATGCTCAGAACAACAGAAGGGATTCAATGATCGGCCCTTAAGTAACTTGAGAAATAGGAATGTGAATGGGGGAGGGGGGGAAATTTATTATTTCAACATATACATTGGGTAAAAAGCATGTGGATGTAATAAGTTCAAGCTAAGTGGTAAGTCTTCTCCTGTACTACACTTTCAAAGTGATTCATTTATTTAAGATATCAAAATCATTTTGCACATGTCCTTTTTATGGTTTCATTTGGCTGTCAGCAGGTAAGAATTGATGCACTGCCCCCTTAACAATAGGGCACACTTGAGAGTAGAAAATAAAACTTAAAACATCTGATCATCTCAATTACTTGGGATTCAGTTGTTGTTCTGCTTTGGAAAATCTTGAAATTCCGCAAAGAGTTCTTGACAATATATTAAAATCCCTACAGCCTCTTACAGGCAAGTTTAACTTATATCTTACCACTTTCTTGGAAGCACATGAGTTTATTTCATGAAGTTTTTGTTTTTGCTTTTCATAATAGGAGCCTGATTTTTTTAAGCCTTCTTTTGGGTCACTTGGTTATGGAAATCATTAGGTAGCTCAATATTTTGTGGTCCTCAGGCTCTAGATGGTACAAAAAATGTAAGTATTCTGTATCCAATTCTATCTTTCTGTGGATAAGGAAAGGCAAGCTAAATGATGGGCATCCAGTAGCTATTGGCTGAGCTGTAATTAAAATTTCAGGCTCTCTTACTCTGAGAATATTATCTACTATACCATGCTGTCTCAAAGGTTTATCCCCCAGGAAAGGACTTGCAGGACAAAACAAAACAAAACAAAAAACTGGATACTCTTCCCTTGGAATCTCCTCTCTGGTCACTTTTCCTCCTGCCCCCGTTCTTAGCACCAAGGAGTGCCCACCTGACACGATCAAGGAGATCTAAGATAGTAGTTCTCTCTCCAGGCTACCCATTAAAAATTACCTGAGGAGTTTTCAAAACAGAAAGAAATGGAGCTTCCATTTCTGGCCATAATGGAATAACTGGCTTGAACTTACTCTGTTGTTGTAAATAAGTGGAAAACCAGAAAGAATATATGAGGTGACTATTTTTATGCGTTGGACAGTCAGAGTCAGAGGACTGTGATATTTGACAGAGTGAAAAGATAAGAGATGTGACCCATTTTGCCCCAGATTTTGCCCTGGGGCTACTTTCCTAGCCTAAGAACAGGCAGGTGGGGTCCAAGCAGAGAGTGGCTATCTTGCTGAATTGAGGAGAGGAGATGGGGAGTCTAGGTTGAGTCTGGTAAAGCCACTGGTGTTTGTGCAGCAGGACATGAGAGGAGGTGATCCTGTAGATGGCGGTACCAAAAGATAGCATGGGGTTTCCCTGTTAAGGGCCTAGTGGAAAGCTGCCCTGTGTATGCAGGGGGGAGGTGGGGTGCTGTCGGCCTGGCAGAGCTGCTGTAGAGACCCAGCGCTGCACGGAACCCCAGAGGCCATGCACTATTGGGAGAAGTTACTGGTCTGGCCTGGCTACAAAAGGGCTGAATTGTGTCCTGGAAGGTGGTGAGATTGCCACTGTATCTTATCAGGCTTATCAAGCTTGGTTTTATATTTGGCTAAACTAGGTCTATAGTGTTTTATTTTTTTATCCTAAATTATGGTTCTCATGCTAAGGCACAGTCCTCACTCTCATTACATGACCTCTATGGGGTTCAACTTAATGCCCCCCATACAAAGAAAACCACATCTAGGCACATCATAGTCAATCTGCTGAAAAACAAAAGATGAGCAAAAAATCTTAACAGTAGCCAGAGAAGAAAACACACATCATATTCAAGTGAACAATGACACAAATGATGGCTCCCTTCCATCAGACATAATGGCAGCCAGAAGCCTGTGTAACAGCATATGTGAAGTGCTGGGGGGAAAAATTGAATTTTCTCCTTCAATAATGAGGTGGAATGAAAAGATATTCAGTTAAGGAGTGCCTGGGTGGCTCAGTCGGTTTAGCATCTGACTTTAGCTCAGGTCATGATCTAATGGTTCGTGGGTTCAAGCCCCATGTCAGGCTCTGTGCTGACAGCTTGGAGCCTACTTCAGATTCTGTGTCTCCCCCCCTCTCTGCTCCTCTCCCGCTCCTGCTCTGTCTCTCTCTGTCTCAAAAATAAACATAAATGTTAAAAATTAAAAAAAAGATATTCAGTTAAATAACAGCTTACAACCATATGGTCAACTAATCTTCAACAAAGCAGGAAAGAATATCCAATGGAAAAAAGAGTCTCTTCAACAAATGGTGTTGGGAAAACTGGACAGCAACATGCAGAAGAATGAAACTGGACCCCTTTCTTACACCATACACAAAGATTAATTCAAAATGGATGAAATACCTAAATGTGAGACAGGAAACCATCAAAATCCTAGAGGAGAACACAGGTAGCAACCTCTTTGACCTTGGCCGGAATAACTTCTTACTAGACATGTTGCCAGAGGCATGGGAAACAAAAGCAAAAATGAACTATTGGGATTTCATCAAGACAAAAAGCTTCTGCACAGTGAAGGAAACAATCAACAAAACTAAAAGGCAGCCTACAGAATGGGAGAAGATATTTGCAAATGACATATTGAATCCAGGGTTAGTATCCAAAATCTGTAAAGAACTTACCAAACTCAACACCCCCAAATAAATAATCCAGTTAAGAAATGGGTAGATGATATGAATAAACATTTTTCCAAAGAAGATATCCAGATGGCCAAGAGACACATAAAAAGATGCTCAACATCACTCATCATCAGGAAAGTGTAAATAAAAACCACGATGAGATACTACATCACGATTGTCAGAATGGCTAAAATGAACAACACAGGAAACAACAGATGTTGGTGAGGATCCAGAGAAGTGGGAGCCCTCCTATACTGTTGGTATGAATGCAAACTGGTGCAGCCACTCTGAAAAACAGTATGGAAGTTCCTTAAAAACGTTCTACCCTATTGCACTATTAGGTATTTATACAAAGAATACAAAAATACAGATTTGAAGGGGTACATGCACCCTGATGTTTGTAGCAACACTGTCAACAATAGTGATACTGTGGAGAGAGTCCTAAGGTTCACTGAGTGATGAACCAATGAATGGATAAAAAGGGTGTGAGATATATATATGTGTGTGTATATACACATACACATATATATGGAATATTACTCAACCACCAAAAAGAATGAAATCTTGCCATTTGCAATGATGTAGATAGAGTTAGAGTGTATTGAGCTAAGCAAAATAAGTCAGTCAGAGAAAGACAAATACCACATGATTTCACTCATAATTGGAATTTAAAAAACAAAACAAATGAAAATATGGGAATTAAAAAGGGAGAGCAAGGGGGAAGAAAGCCATGAGACTTTTTTTTTATTTTTATTTTTAACGTTTATTTATTTTTGAGACAGAGAGAGACAGAGCTTGAACGGGGGAGGGTCAGAGAGAGGGAGACACAGAATCTGAAACAGGCTCCAGGCTCTGAGCTGTCAGCACAGAGCCGGACGTGGGGCTCGAACTCACGGACCGCGAGATCATGACCTGAGCCGAAGTCGGACGCTCAACCGACTGAGCCACCCAGGCGCCCCGAAACTTTTTTTTAAAGTAGGCTTCACACCCAGTGCAGAGCCCAGGACAGGACTTGAACTCATGTCCTTGAGATTCTGACCTAAGCTGAGGTCAAAATTTGGATGCTTAACCAACTGAGCCACCCAGGTACCCCCAAACAATAAGACTCTTAATGATGGAGAACAAACTGAAGGTTGATAGAGAACAAACTGAACGTTGATAGAGGGAGGTGGGTAGGGGATGGGCTAAATGGCTGATGGGTATTAAGGAAGGCACTTGGTATGACAAGCACTAAGTGTTATATGTAAGTGATGAATCATTAAATTCTACTCCTGAAACCAACACTACCCTATATGTTAACTAACCAGAATTTAAATAAAAATTTGAAAAAAGAAAAGAAAAAAGAAAAGTTGCCTGCAAACCTGCACTATAGGAAATGCTAAGAAAAATTCTTTAGCCTGAAGACTAATGTTATCAGATAGAAACTTATAACTAAGTTAGGAATTAAATTAATTAAACTGTAACTAAGTGAGGAACTAAGAGAAACGATCCATATGTGGGCAAATAAAAAAGTACTATATGTCTTTAAAAGTAAAAAGATTATTTCAAGTAAAAATAATATTTACTGTGTGCATATAGAAATAAAGTATATGACAATAAAAGCACAAAAGATAGAGCACAGGTTGGGGCACCCGGGTGGCTGACTTTGGCTCAGGTCATGATCTCATGGTTCATAACTTCGAGCCCCGCTTTGGTCTCTGTGCTGACAGCTCATCAGAGCCTGGAGCCTGCTTCAGATTCTGTGTGTGTGTCTCTCTCTCTCTGCTCCTCCCTTGCTCATACTCTATCTCTTTCTCTGTCTTTCTCCAAAAAATAATAATAATTAAAATTTTTTTTAAATATAAAAAAATTAGGTTACCTAATAACATACGGAGCTAACGTGAAGCTCTAAAAGGAAGCCAAAACAGAACAGCACAAAACAAAACAAAACAAAACCAACCCTGGTAGAACTAAAAGGAGAGATAGACAAATCCATAATCATATTTGGAAGTTTTATAATCTTTTTTATGATGATTAATAGAAAAATCAGACCCTCCTTTCAAAATGTAAGGACATAGAACATTTGAACATCACACTAAACCAATCGGATCTAATGGCTATGTTTAGAGTTACACCCAACAACCACAGAGCACACATTCTTTTGAAGTTTCCAAAATAGAATTTTGATGAGCCATAAATAAGTCTCAATAAGTCCACGTGATTGAAACACTACAGAATATTTTCTCTGACAAAAGCAGAATAATCTTAGAAACCAATGATAATAAATTATTTTGAAAATCGCTGCATTTTTGCAGATGAAACAAGTAACTTCTACATAACTCATGAACAAAAAAAAGAAATAAAAAGTCAATTAGAACATATTTTGAATGAGTGATAATGAAAATATGACATATCTACATTGGGGGGGATCCAACTAAAAGAGTTGGAAATTTAGAGGGAAATTTGCTTTATTTATTTATTTTTTTTTGAGAAAGAGAGTGCAAACACATGTGAGTAGGGGAGGGGTAGAGGGAAAGTGTGAGAGAGATTCTTAAGCAGGCTTCACACCCAGCATGGAGCCCAATGTGGGGGTCTATCTCATGATCCTGGGATCATGACCTGAACCAAAATCAAGAGTTGGATGCTTAACCAACAGAGCCACTCAGGTGCCCTGGGAAATTTATTTTAAATGTCTGTATGATAAAAGAATTATTTGAAATAAAAAAATTAAAGTTTGTACATGGAGAATCTAGGAAAAAAATAAAAAAGAATAAACTGAACCCTAAGTAAGTTGAGGGAAATTAAAAATAATGACAAGAGCAGAAATAAAAAAGGAAAAAAACAATTTTTATGAGTCAAAATTTCATTCTTAGAACAGCTTAATAAAATTGATAAACTATTTGCAAGATTGAGAAGAAAAAAGGGGAAATACTAAGTAAAAATACTAAGTAAAAATGTTTCAGAAAATAGAGGTGAAGGGAGTAGTTCCTGCCTCGTTTTATGAGTCATCATAACTATAGATCAATATTACTAGGAAGCATAGATGTAACACTTATTAACAAAATACCGTAAGTTGAATTCTAAAATACCTAAAAAAGGATAATTCATTTTGTTTAATCAAGGCTTGTCACAAGAATGTAAAACTGGTTTGTTATTCAAAATTTTTTCATTATATTTCATCATGTTATCAGGAAAAGAAGAAAGATCTTATAATTACTTTTATAGATAGAGGGAAAGCACTTGACAAAATTAAAAATATACTCCTAAAAGGACAGCAAGCTAAGATTGGAGGTGAATTTGTCAATCTGACAAAGACCATGTATGAAAAACATACAGCCAACAATACATCAAGTTGTGAAATGTGTAACATTTCTTCTATAAAGTAAGAAACAGGATAAGTAAATTCATTCTTACCATTTTTACTCAATAAAACTTTATTCAACATAAAATTATTACACTTTTATTCCAGCCAGTGAAGTAAGGTAAGAAAATGAAGTAAAAGGCATAAATATTATGAGGAAAAAATAAATTCTGTTTTTTAAAGATTTGCAGGTGAGGTTGTTTATATTGGAAGTCCTAAGGAATCTGAAAAATTTGCTAGAATTAATAAGTAATCTGAGCAAAGTTGCAGTATACGAGCGGTGAAAAATCAACATATTTCTACATTATAAGAAAATAACTATTGGAAAATACAGATAAATAAACATAAAAATATTCACCACAGTTTCAAAAAATAACATAATTCTGAATAATTTAACAAAAGAGGTGTAGGACTTCTATAAGTGAAAAGTAAAAATAGTGCTGAGAGGGGAACCTTGGGTGGCTCAGTCAGTTAGGCAGCTGACTGGCTCAGGTCATGATCTCGCGGTTCCTGAGTTAGAGCCCCGTGTTGGGCTCTGTGCTGACAGCTCAGAGCCTGGAGCCTGCTTTGGATTCTGTGTCTCCCTCTCTCTCTGTCCCTCCCCCACTCGCGCACTCTTTCTCTCAAAAATAAAATAAAACATTAAAAAAATATTGCTGAGAAGTATAAAGGCTTAAATACATGAAAAGAGACATCATATTCATGGATGGAGAGACACTATATTGTTAAGATAAAAATTTCCTCCAAATCAATCTATAAATTCATGTAATTCCAATCATTCAAAGGAATTCTGAATCTGATTCTAAATTTTATAGGGAATAGCAAAGAGTCAGTCAATACAATCCTATAAAAAGGAAAATTATGTTTCAGTGTTTATTACTGACCGATATCAAGATTTGTGACTTACAAAAATGAAATAGCCAGGACAGTGTGTTAAGAGCAGACAGAGAGATGAATAGAATAAAATAGAGAGTCCAGAAACAGATCCAATTGACTTTCAGCAAAGGTTCCAAGGCAATTTAATGAAGGGAAGAAAATCTTTTCAGTAAATAGTGATAAAAACCTGGATAAGGGCACAGAAAAGTAAACTTGATCCCTTTCTCATAACACATACCAGAGTTTGGCAAACTTTTCTGTAAAAGGTATGATAGTAAAATAGGTATTTTTAGCTTGTTGGGCCATACAATCTTTGTTACAACTACTGGACTCTGTCACTATGGTGAAAAGGTAGCCATAGATAATGTGCAACTACACGAATGAAACAATGTTATGGTAAAATTTTATTTAAAAATGATCTGGTGGGATGGGGCGCCTGGGTGGCTAAGTTGGTTAAGCGTCCAATTTTGGCTCAGGTCATGATCTCGCGGTTTGTGAGTTCGAGCCTCACGTCAGGCTCTGTGCTGACAGCTCAGAGCCTGGAGCCTGCTTCACATTCTGTGTCTCCCTATCTCTGCCCCTCCCCAACTCGTACTCTGTCTCTCTCAAAAATAAACATTAAAAAAAATAAAAAAAATAAAAAAAAGCTGGTGAGACAGTCTTGGTCTGCAAGCTACAGTTTACCAAATCTTGCCATTGAAAAGAAATTAAATGGATCACACATTTACACCAAAAAGTTAGAAGTATAAAGTTTCCAAAGGGAAATGTAGACTATTCTTGCAACCTTGAGGGAAATGAAGTTTCTGAGATAGGACACAAAAACACTAACCATGAAAGAAAAAATAAATAAATTGGATTTCTTCAAAATTAAAAAAAAAAATCTGCTTATCAAAAGAAACCATAAAGAAAAATATAAAAGACAATCCACAGACTAGGATAAAAATTTAGCTAAAATTAAAAACACTGACTACACAGAGTGGCCAAAATGAACAAATCAAAATGAACAAATCATAATTAAAAAAAAAATAAATTATGGCGTGAATTCACAGCTTCCTTTATCCACTCCCTTCCCTTGGATCATGATCTGATAGTTGCCGGTAGGGCCACAGACAGAATTGATTACATAATTTGTGAGGACCGGTACAAAGTGAACATGCGTGGTACCCTTGTTCAGAATTATTAAAAATGTCAACACAACACCATCAGAACGGATGAATCAAGAGAGGAGCTTTTCCAAATGTGGCCCTTTGTGACAGCACAGGAGGCATGACCATGAAGCCAGCCCTGGTCACAGAAATCATACTTTTTAAAAAGCTCTTTAACAATTCTCATGAGCAAACTGGGCTGAGATCCATTCATAGCACACTGACCTGCGGATTCACTTGGAGTGACCTGCAAATCAGCACAAATTCCAACAATTATGTGCTTGGTTGGTATACAGATTGACTATTTCAAAAATTAATTACTAGTATTACTATTATTACTATTGTAATCAATAAAATACATTTTTAACATTACTAAATTAATAGTTTTAAATGCCATTATACATTTCACCATTATGTGTGGGTGAATTCTAAAAGCACACTGCCTTATGATCAAAGAGAATGCTTGCACCTTAAAAAGATGGGATTCACGGGACACCTGGGTGGCTCAGTCAGTTAAGAACTCAACTTTGGCTCAGGTCATGATTTCATGGTCTGTGGGTTTGAGCCCCACATTAGGCTCTGTGCTGACAGCTCCGAGCCTGGAGCCTGCTTCAGAAGCTATATCTCCTTCTCTCTCTGCCCCTCCCCCACTCTCACTCTGTCTCTCTCTTTCTCAAAAGTAAATAAACATTAAATAAATTAAATTTAAAAAGTTGGGATTCACTGCTTTACTTATTACCAAGGACCACACCTAGGGATTTTCTCATAACATTGATGTCTTCTGACTGCAAGCACATCAATAGAAATAGAGTTCCTTTTCTACTAAAACACCCAATGACTTTATTACATCCCTAGTGATACAATTCAAAACACAATTCAAAAAAACAGGTCATATCCTAATTATTTATTTTAAAATGAATGTCTTTATAGTTTATATTTTAGCCAAAAGGCTATGGTAAAACCCTAGATATCCTAGACCAGGAAGTAACAGGAAACAGGAAAACATGTACTGGAAAGTGGTATAATGGCAGGAAGAGGTAGCTCAAGAAGAGTGGTGCTCTGGGTTACCATTATTTAAATAATTTAACTATACACAAGTGATTCACTCAGTAAAGAATGTGTTAGAAATGCTTAGTAAAAGTATCGTAAAACTTCTATAGTTCACCAATACGTATTAAGTAATTTCGAATGGCTAAAAAAGAAAACCAAGAGATTATGCATTGCATGTAGTTTTTCTGTAAACACATTCATTTTTTTTTTATTCAACATTGTGTTTTTAGCCATCTATGATATGTCTGGCATTGTTCTGAGCTGTCAAGGGATTTTATCAGTAAACCACAGCACCATCTCCCCCTTCCCCCCCCCCCCCCCCCCGCCCCCCGGTCTCCCATACTAGGCAGGGGATTAGAGATGGTTGGTAAAGCATATAAGGGATTCACATTACTGAGTCCTACTGCTTACAAAAATCATTTAAATGGAAAAGTCATACAAATACCAATCCAGAGAAACCAAAGTGAAGGGAAAATATGTAACACACAGGAGAGGTTCATATATAATTTTGGAATGTAGGTTTGAAAAAAGTGAGACTAAACCCCCCAAAATTATTTTCATCTTTGAATAATTCATCAAAATAATGCAAACAAATTCCGTGGGGCAAGTAAAAATTAAGGCAGAATTGCACGTACTAAATGTTGGGACCGGTGGGAAAAGTGAATCCTAGGAATAGTCTGCTTCCTTTGAAAATATTAGAAATTCTCCTTGTGTGACTTACACAGCCTGTGTGTTGTGGATAACTGTTGCAATGCAAAACAAATGATGAATAAGTGGGTTATTATTTTTTCAGTTGAAAGTGTTTCACTACTTTTAAAACATTTTTTAAATCTTAGGAAAATGTATAGGGTATCAAAATTATTAATACGTGTTGAGTGCTCACCGTAGTCTAGGCACTGTAATTGACTTATGCACATTACCTTTTTCTGTCCTTCTGACTCCTCTGTGGAGTATTATTGCCATCACTTTAGATACAGGGGAACTGAAAGTTGGAGGAATGTTTACCCACAATCCCAAGGTTGGGAAATGGGAGAGCCGTGATTCAAACCCAGATTACTGTGACATTAAAACACTATGCCAGGGCACGTGGGTGGCTCAGTTGGTTAAGGGTCTGACTCTTGATTTTGGTTCAGGTCATGATCTCAAGGTTTGTGGGTTTGAGCCACGTGTTGGGCTCAGCATTGACAGCATGGAGCCTGCTTGGGATTCTCTCTCCCTCTCTCTCTGTACCTCCTCAAAATAAATAAACATTAAAAAAATCCACTATGCCATATGTCATATTTACATGTCCACCAGAGGCTGTTGTTGATGGCATACATTCATTTGTCCACTCAACAAATACTTAATTGAACATCTCCTATATATATATCGAGTGGGTGCTTTGCATTCTATCCTATAGCTCATTTAACCATCTTGACAACTAGAAGTTCTTTTCTATCCCCACTGTCCCGATAAGCAATTGGCTGAAACAGGGTATGACTTATAGGGGTCTTATGGCTAGTAAACAGCATAGCCTGGTTTCAACCCCACATCTGTTTCACCTCACACGTTATCACTGTATCAAAGCTTTTCATGATACAGGTTTCTTCTGCTATCCCAAAGTGAAGTGTTCCTTGAAACTTGTCGTAAGCCAAAATGGCATCAAATGAAGAAACAGTTGCCAATAATCTACATGGAAAAATTTTTGAGTGTTCCCAGACCCCAAAACTCACGTCTCTTAGGCTTTTCTGATGCCTTAGGACACATCTTGCTAAGGGATGCACAAAATAGATGGAGTCAAAGCACAGACGTTCACAGACACAGTTCAAAGCCGTGGCGGCTTGATGCTGAGACGCTGAGTTCAGTTCCTGGGGAAAGAGCTCGGCGGGGTGGTTCTCGCGGCTCTGGGTGTGCACTGCCTCTGTAATGACTCGCTGTAAAACTAAGGCTGGATGCTACTTTTGCTTTTCACCTTTCTCGAAAGTTGGAAATCCTCTTTGGATTTCTTTCTGGTAGCAAAAATAGGTACTAGTGTAGGTCTTTCGTAAAAGCAAGGTGGCATAAAGCACAGTTTCGAAAATCTGGAGGGATTTTCTCAATCTCAGATATGTGTATCATGTTTCTTCCCACACTTGGATAGTGTTAAGGGAAGGTAACTTCTCTTGTTCTCCTGTGTAATTATGTTGTGTAATGACATTTGACATTTTCACCATAACTTCCTCTGTGTACTTGTCCCCTCATTTTTCTTGTGTGTCTCTGGAAGGCAAGGCCATGCCTTATCCATCCCTGCATTCCGGTGTCTGATACATTACCAGCACATGGCTGTTGAGTAACACGTTTCACAACTGAGTGCATTTGGTGAATTTTCCAATTTGGTGAATTTTCCAATATATGAGTGAAGGGTTTTTGTTTATTTGGTATCAGGAAAAGACAGACACCTGAAATGCAAATTAGTAAGTCAAGCTCTCATCTTAAGAGAATAATAGAGTCGCAATGAAAAGAAACAGAGACTAGCATCCAGGCTGATTTTGAGACAGTGGTCCCAGGAGCCTAGAGACAAACAGGCATCACCAAAAGGCAGTTTGCTTTGGGCATTGATAGGAAAACTTTCTGAGGGACTTACAAAGAACTGTGGCTGTCCTTTCTTCCCAGGAGATGTGAATGCAAGGGAACAGAATGATGGAGGTAACATGCAGTCTGAGCTTGATGTTTCCCTTTCTCTCCAAGGCACTCATCAATTTTACATGCTATAAATGCAAGCTGGTGTCTCTGACTGAAGAGAAGGTGAAAAGGTGAAAAGGACTGAGGAATGCCTTTCAGTACACTCATAAAATAAGAAAGCTCAGAAGGAGAAGATTCTGAGGAGAAAGCAGGAATAGAAATGGGTGTCAAAGGTTGTAGCTATAAAAATGTAACATAGAAGAAAAAAGAAAGTTCTTCTATAGCATGTATAATATGCTTATTATGGAGGGTAATTCTTGGCATATTAAGGTGTCACAAACTCTGAAGGGGAAAAAAAGCAAAAATAAGGTGCAGTAGTACAGGAAGATGTAAATGTAATCCAAGCACAATGAACAATAGAGGCTAAAGCAAAGATTATTCTCGTGTTGGATTGGAAGACTTTTAGGGGCAGAGACCCTACCACGTACAATAATCTCCAGGAGTTTGCACAATCCCTAACACATTAGCGTCTGTTGAATAAAAGAGTAAACATATACAAACACACATACAAACAGGAACCAGGGAGATAGTAGATATCTCTGATATGAGAGGTCTTTTGCTCTCAGAGTACTTAAAAGAAGCAGAAAATAGGTAGACTTTCTTTCCTACTTGAGGATGTTATTCTTGATGACAATGACCAGAAGTTAAACTATTCCTATCAGAGAGAACCAATCAACAGTTACAAATAGAATAGAAAATAGTGAACTCAAGGGAGCATCATCTAGTGTGAATAATGGCAGCCTTAAGAGTATGAAGTCGGTTATCTGATGACACCAACAGAGAGAACCAGCATCAGAAGATTCCTCTGAAGACTTGTAGCCCAGAAGCAGAGAGAAAATACTAAAGGAAACAACGGCTGGAGTGTGGAGGGTGCAAGAAACAGCAAGCTTACAAAAGTATGCGAAAGACAGACTGTACAAGAGAAACAGAATTCACAGGGGATTCCCTGAGTGAATTGCAAAGAGAGTTTGCAAAACTATTGTAATGAATAAAAGTAACAAAAGAAAGCAATGAATACAAATGTAGAAAATCAATATTGAGACACTGAACTAGTCAACCCTTTCTAATAAACAGACTACCAGCGAGGAACCCAAATTTAACTGATTTCCGAACTGTAGGTGCCGGAGAGCATGGGTGCAGTATGTTTTTGAAAAATAAGTAAAACTATAATTAGTAATAATGCCTTTAACTATATAAATGTTTATGTTCATCCACAGTGTGAGTTAGACTCAGCTAACCTCACTTTGCTTATATGTGTAATATTGGAACTCTAATCAGGCACGTCAGGGTGAACTGAATGAATGGACCCAGCGACCATGCTGTTACCCAGAAGGGATGAACTAGGGTCATGTTTCCCTGGGTTTACCTGACTCTCTAGTTATCTGACAAAGAGGAACGAGGAGTTATATCCTTGACAATTTGAAATGAGGTAGTTCTTCAATGAATCCTATTAGTCAGGGATTAGTGGTTTGGGGGAGTAGAAATGGGTAGATCTCTGCTAAGGACTGTAGAAGCAGCTTATCAGGAAGCAAAAGAATGAGGCAGGATGGTGAGCAGTTTTACAGACTCATCAGACTCCTTAGATGTTACCCACTTTTCAGGAGAATCAGAATCAAGGCTATCCCCATAAGAATCTTAGAATGCATTTCTAATAGGATGGTTAATACTTTTTTAAAGTAATAAATCCTCTGTAAGATTTGACCTCTCTCCTTAGAAAAATGCACATAAACATAAACTAACAAACAGTTTAGTGGGATTCTGCAAATCCTTTAAAGTGCATCCATGAACACATGTGGATTCCATAGAATGTGGGTTAAGAAGGCTTGTTCTAGTGACTTTTATGTCTTGAGAAAAATCTAAGGGACTTGAGAAAGAAGAGAACTGGTATTTTTGGCTATGTTTTAAATTTAAAGTTGTGACTTCCTAAGATATGAGAATTTAATGTTGTCAAAATTACAGTTTAACTTATGAGTCCAGGAAAAAAAATTAAGTTTTTTATAACATTGAGATAAGCTTTTTCTGAACATTTAACTGATAGTTTTGAGTCTTATGTAGACTAAATAATTAAAATATATGGCCTCCCTCAAGTATTGGAGTCAAGAATTCTGTGTTATATTAAAAGAAAGAATTGAGTCATTTCAAAATAAATTAAAAAAGAATAAAATGTAGATTGGAGAGATATTTCCTCTAGGAGTAAGAGTCTGGAATGAGTAACAGAGCTAAGAAATGGTGACCTAAAGAGCAGTGAGAAGGAAACAAGAAGGATATTATCTCAATAAAAATGCAATGATCTGACAGAGAAAGAGACACAGAGAGAAACTCCAGTTGGCCTTGTGTTCTTCACAAAGCTAATTGTCTGTAAACATATTAACAAATGGAAAGAAAAGAATCCTATCAGAGGTATCAAAATCACCACAGGAAGCTTACATCCAAGCATGAGAAACTAAAATGTCCTCTTACTGTTGGCAAGTTCTAGAGCCTCTTGAAATGTGAGCTTCAACCCCACTGATGCTAATGGGAATTCTATGTGCCCTTAGAGAAGGGACTCACCCAGTGGAGAGCTGCACAACTAAACACCATGAATGGTGTTAGAAATGTGCCCAGGAACTGGATCCATGGCCACCGGCCATGCAAACACCCACGGAGGGAGTAAATCTTGACTTTGAAGAAAGCAGATTGTCAGGAAAAATAAGAAATCCATTAAAAATGTTCCATATGGATCTAGCGAGTTACCTGGGCGTGATGCGCACATCAGAGGCTCATTTAGATGCTGTTGTTTCAGATCTAAACCTCTAACACACAAAGAGAACCCACGCGGTTTGTTCCTTTACTCTGAATGTAATTTTGAGCAATGTCAAAGAAGGAAATCTTTCTTCCAACCATAGAGAGAGGACATAGTCTGAGGAGTAGAAACAAAAGCCATTTTCTTAAGCCTTTGTATTTAGTAATATACCAAGGAAATGTACAAAACTGAACTATCCTCACCATGAACACTTTTAAAACATTGCAGCAAGATAACAAGTCTATTTGTTTACTAAAATTCTAACTCTGACTCTTCACTTTCGTGGTGGATTAAATTCCATCTAGTTTGGTGTTTGATGTTAGCAAGGTTGATTTCTTTGCCAGGATCCTAGGTGCAAAACTCAACAGAACCCACCCAAAGTGGTAAAGAGTTAGAGCTGATCTTGTGTGAAGGAACCCATACACATAATTTCAAAATGTGTAGAAGAAACAGTGACCTACTTATTCTGCTCTCTGGTGTTTAAAGTGTCAAAATTATATCCCAATTTCTTTGGTTTATACCAAATAGACACTTTTCTCTTTTAAAGGTAAACATCTCTTAAAATGAGAGTTTTTAATTTGATCACTCATTTGCAATTTAATGTGGTTAACATGTAATATCCTTTCCTGAAAGTCTCTTTTTGTGGCGGAGTTACTACATCGGACATTTGCATGTATTACATGCAAGAGAACTAGCAAAGTGCATTTTTATTTCATGGTCTAGAAAAGCATTAAAATTTTTTTTTTTTTGAGATTTATGTTGACACTAATTTATGTCAGAAAAAGTTGCTGTTTTTAATGGATCAAGTGCAGTCAAGATCTGATTACTAAACCAGCTGAAGTTGGATTATTCATGATATAGGAGAGAACAAACTTTTAACATATTAATAATTGAAAAATATGATTTATGCCAGTAATTGAGCATGAGTATAAAATACTCTCCAAATTCATTTTAAACATCTTTGAAAACACACATATTACACGAGCCAGAGCAATTGTCCACATTTTCGTGCTTAATCTGCTGCAGTTTTACCTAGGCTCCCCTCAATTTAAGGAAAACAGCTTCTTAAAAAGACGAGTGAAAATTGCAGCCAGGATATCCTCCATTACTTATTTTCCAGTTTACTATATTTTCCCCTTTTGAAGTTATTAACAGATTAAAGTTACATAAAAAGATTTCTGAGGCATCAGGGGTTTTGAAAATATGAAGGCTCTGAAGGCCACCTCTGCCTACTGATATGGATGCTTCAGAACTCCAGCAGCCAAACTCAGCAGTGGACTACAGCAGCAGGAAAAAAAAAAACAGGTGTAAGTGTTCTTTAAACCCAGGGGTTCCTGAACCAAGGGCATCCTGAACAAGAAATCTTGGGTCCTGTATTAGATCCAGAGGTAAGAAGGCCTCTGTAGAAGAAGTAAGTAGAAACAGTACTGAGGCATGCACGCCATGATTACTGTGAAAATGATCATTGATTTCTTACAAAACACAAAAAACAAAACATGAAATCAATACCATAAATGGTCCTATAACCATTAAAGAAATTAAACTTTAAATTAAAATGCTTCTACAAAAAAATTTTGCAGGCCCAGATGGTGTCACTTGATAATTCTACCAAACATTTAAAGAATTAACACCAATTTCACACTATCTTTTCCAGTAGTAGGAGAGGAACACTTCCTAACTTATTTTAGTATTATGCTGATACTAAAACCAGACAAAGATAGTTTTTTTAAAAAAGGAAAGACAAGAAAAGAAAGAAAGGTACAGATAAATATCCTTCATAAATTTAGAGGCAAAAATTCTCAGTTAAATATTAGTAAATCAAATCTAACAATATATAAAGGGAATTAGACTCAAACATCAAGTGGAATTCATTTCAGGTATGCAAGGCTGATCCAACATTCAACAATCAATTACTGTAATCCACCCTATCAACAGGATGAAAAAAATCATAAAACCATATCAATTGATACAGAAAATGCAGTTGACAAAATCCGATAATCATTCATGATAAAAACTTTAAAAAAACTAGTAACAGAGGGGAATGTCCTCAAATGGAAAAAGAGCATACAAAAAAACCCTACAGTTCACATCACACTTAATGGTGGAAAAATGTGTGGTTTCCACCTGAGACTGGGAAAAAAGCAAGAGTGTCCAGTCTCACTGGGAAAGGACAAAACAAAACCATTGCTATTTACAGACTACATGATTGTCTATGTAGAAAATCCCAAAGACTCTACAGAACACATTTTAGAACTAATAAGTGAGCTCAGTAAGAGTGAAGAATATTATATTAACATACAAAAGTATCAATAGTATTTCTATAAACTAACAATGAACATTTGGAAACTGAAGTTTAAAATACCATATGATTTATAATTGCTCCAAAAAATAAAATATTTCAGCATAAATCCAAAGGCAAACTTACAAAATCTGACTTCCAAAAATTATAAAATACTGATGAAAGAAATCAAAGGAGACATAAATAAATGAAGACAAATACAATGTACATGGATTGAAAGAATGCAACATAGGTATGATGTTGATTTTTTCCAAACTGATCCATAGGTTGAATAAAATTCCTATCAAAATCCCAACAAGTTTTCTTTTTTTAAACATTGACAAACTTACTCTAAACTTTATTTGTAAAGATGCTGGAGGTGAAAAATAGCTAAAACAATTTTGAGAAAAGAATAAAGTGGTAAACATTATTTACCCAGCAAAAAGATTTATTGTAAAGCTACAGTAACAAATATTAACCATAGACACATGGATTGGTGGATTAGTATATAGAACTCAGAAATAGACCCTAACAGATATGCCCAACTGGCTTTTGACACAGATGCAAAAGCAATTCAGGGAAAAAGGACAGCATTTTCAACCAATGGTGCTAGAGCAGTCAGATATGCATAGGCAGCAAAAATAAACTTGGATGTGAGCCTCACACCTTATACAAAAATGAACTCAAACTGGATCACATACTTAAGTGTAGAACATAAAACCACACAACTTTTAGGAGCCATTCTTCATTAATTAGGGCTAGCCAAAGAGTTCTTAGGGCTTGACACCAAAAGAATGATTCATAAAAGGAAAGATGATAAAGTGGATCTCATTAAAATTAAAAGCTTTTGCTCTACAAAAGTCCCTGCAAAGCAGATAAAAAGACACGCTACAGACTGGGTAAGAAGTTTTGCAAACAACATATCTGACCAAAGAATTGTATCTAGAATATTCTAAGAACTGTTAAAGCTCAATAGTTTAAAAATATAGTTAGAAACTGGGCAAAAGACATATATAGACATTTCACGAAAGAGGATACATAGGTGGCAAATAAATACATGAAAATATGTTCAATATAATTCACCATCAGAGAAATAAAAATTAAAACCAAGTGAGATCTGGTCACCATCTATCAGAATGGTTAAAGTTAAAAAAGAAAATAGTAATAACACCAAATACTGGTGAGGATGCAGAGAAGCTAGATCACTCAAACATTGCTCATGAGAATGTAAAATGGCATAGCCACTCTGGGGGAAAAATTGGCAGTTTTTTTACAAAGCTATACATATGCTCAAAATGTTCACCACAGTCTAGCAATTACATTCTTGGGCATTAATTCCAGAAAACTTGAAACTTATGTTCACACAAAAGCATACTCTTGAATATTCATGGCAGTTTTATGTGTACTAGCCCCAAACTGGAAACCATCCAGATGTCCTTCAAGGGTGAATGTCAAACAAAGTGTGGGACATCGGTACCGTGGAACACTATTCAGCAATAGAAAGGTGCAAGCTATCCAAACATAACTTGGATAGATCTCAAGGAAATTTGAATGAGTGGGGAAAAAAAGCCAATCTCAAAATGTTACACACTGTATAATTCAATTATATTGTATTCTTAAAATGACAAAGGATAGAAAGGAATAACAGATTAGTAGTTGCCAGGGATTTGGAAGGGATAGGAAGGGAAGTGACTGGTTATGAAAGATAGGATGAGGAATCGTGTGATGTTCCATAACAAGGTAATGTTTTGTACCTTGGCTGTGGTGGTGGGCACCCAGATCTAGACATTGATGAAATTGCATAGAACTAAATACATACATACATACATACATACATGCACATATAAATGCATGGAAAGTTGGTGAAATCTTAATAAGGTCAGCAGACTGTAAAAACAAACAAAACATTGAATTTCAGACAAGACCATTCCAAGACATTATTCTTGTCAGTAACAGCTGTTACCACACTGTCTACAGAACAGCATCAATGAACAGACACATTAACACAAAAGACCCAGTAGGTTGACTCATTTATTGCGAAACTTGCATCTATTGCAAAACACACCTCTCTATTTGAGACACTCACCTCTTTCCTGAAGGTGCTTCCATTTCTAGTAGTTTGGAATTTAGACAAAATAGGGATATGAGCAACGTAATAGGTTAGTAAAATTGTAGACTCTTCATAGTTCTTTATTCCATGTTAAGAGTATTCCCAAATTTCCCCTATTTAAGCAGGACCTGAGTTATGGTCAGCCTCCCATCCCATCCATCAAGTGTTCTGGAGAATTCCCAGAGGATATCTCATGTGTGTCCATTAACAGTCGTTTTATTTTCTCCTTCTCTCCAGCACTCCTGACTGAAATCTTCTACTCTTAAAAGCCCTGGTTCAGAGCATCTCATGATTGCTAATCTCTTCCTTTAGACTGTTGACATCTCTGACAAATATGCTATGTTCAGTGCTACAAATTCACAAAACTGAGTGCAAAAGGGACATAGTATATATTTTACTACAATGAAATAATGGCCTTCTTTCTGATTCTGCCACATTTATCACCTGGACAGCAGAGCAAATTTGCTGTGATGCTGCCTCTAGATAGTTCCTTGAGCCTTTGCACAGAGTCCCTCTTTGGAACTTAAGTGATCAATATTGGATCTAAGGAACTTAGCTGAGACTTACAACTTAGTGTAGTCTCCATGGTGACTAATATCTGATACTCATCCCATACTGTCCTCCTCATTTTCATCCATCCTCCATGTATCCATGGAAACTTGTTTCTTAATTACTCTTTCACTAAAACAAAATTTAGAATTCTTTCTGCACTCGTCATTTTTGATATGTTCCTTCTTATGGGAATTGTGACAAGGACTTAAAATTAATGTTTTAAAGATTTGTCATTGCTAAGACTCTCTGAGGCATCATAGCATATAAAAATCAACTGCTCTAGGAAGGATTTTAGTGGTGCTATATGGACACCAAGAATGGTCTTGAGATACCAGTATAGTAATTGAAAATCTTTATTTAAAAAAAGAGTCAATTACCTTCAAAATGAGCATATATATCCAATTTACCTGGACAGTCAGCTTTATTGGAAGCAAATGGCATAAAAATAGCTCATAAGGACAAGCACATACATATCTAAAAATAATAATTAATTAAATCATATTTTAGAGATAGATGGGACATTTTTCATAATAGCTTTACTGTAATACAATTCACACATCATATAATTCACCAATTTAAAGTATAGAACTCAATGGTTTTTAGTATAAAGTGGTCCAACTATCACCACAATCAATTTTAAAACATATTCATCACTCAAGAAAGAAATTCTATACCCATTAACATGAATCCCTTTTCTCATTCTTCTACTCTTCTCCCTGGACCCAAGCAACAGCTATAATTTCTGGCCCAATCGGGGCATCTGTGTGGCTCAGTTGGTTAAGCGTCTGACTTAGGCTCAGGTCATAATCTCACAGTTCATGAATTCAAGCACCACGTCAGGCTCTGTGCTGAGAGCTTGGCGCCTGGAGCCTCCATCAAATTCTGTGTCTCCCTCTCTCTCTGCCCCTCTCTTGCTGGCATTCTGCCTATCTCTCAAAAATAAATAAACATTAAAAAATTTATAATTTCTGGCCCAGTAGACTTGTTTTTTCTGAACTTCCATGTAAATGGAATCATATAATATGTGGTCTGTTGTAACTGGTTTTCTTCATTTAGCAAATATTTTCAAGGTTCATTCACATTGTAGCATATATCAGCACTTCATCACTTTATTATGGATATGAACATCTCTTTTTATGAATAATATCCCATTTTATGGGTATGCAAAATTTGTTTATTGATCAATTTATGGATAATTGGATTGTTTCCACTTTTGGCTATTAAGAGTAATGCTGCTCTGAACATTGTGTTGTACACGTGTTTGTATGGATGTATGTTTTCACATCTCTTGAGTATATCGTTAGAAGTTGAATTACTAGGTCATGTGATAACTCCATTTTTAACACTTTGAGAAATTGCAAAACTATTTCCAAACTGGCTGCACCATTTTACATTCTTAGCAACAACGTATGAGGGTTCCAATTTGTCTCCATCCTCATATTTGTTATTGTCTTTTTTGTTATAGTCTTCCTAGTAGATGTGAAGTGGTATCTCACTGTAATTTTGATTTGCATTTCCCTAAAAACTAATAATAATGCTGAGCATCATTAGTGATGCCTATTTATCATTCATATATGTTCACTTAAAGAAAAGTCTATTCAAATGCTTTGCCCATTTTTTAATTGGGTTATTTATTTATTTATTTATTTATTTCTGAGTTATAAGGGTTTCTGTACATATTCTGGATACAAGTCTCTTATCGGATATATGATTTGCAGTTAGGATTTTAAGCATTGTTGAACATAATCTACATCTTTTATAAGTGTGGAAACTGAAGGCTAGAACAATTGAGCGATCTATTCAATGATGGCCAGTTGATTTGGGGCAGAAGCAGAACTAGGTCAAGATCTCCTTACTACCAGGTATGGAATGATGCTGCCATTTTAAAAAAGCAAGAGTAAAGAAATGAAAAAATGTATCTTCCAACATTTTTATTTCTATACATCAGCTCAGCACTAACCTAAATTCTCTCATGACCCATGAAGTAATAGGTCTAACTCCACTGACTTCTACATTAGGAATCACAAAGAGCTCCTTTACGAAGCTCATTAAACCTTCCTGACAAAGGAGATCTTTTCCACCCAAGTAATATCTAACAGCATTTCCCAAGGTGCTTGTTATTGAATTCTATTCAGCCAGGGATCCATCTTGGTGCCTATAAACCCCTTAAAAGGAAAACATGTATAAAATAGTATATTACTAATGAAGATTGAATTCAGTGTATTAGACCACACAAGTATTAAAACCACAAAAGTAGTGCTGGTTTTATTTCTAGGTGTTAAGAAATACTGTATCATTAAAGCATGTGTGACAGTCTAGTTTGAAAAATATAACAAATTAAAGTGGGACTTCTCAAGAGGGATTCCTTTCTGAAAAGGTCAGCTATAAAAAAGGGAGAAAAAAAAAGATTTCTTACTCCCTAGATCACCAAAATAACATCATTTACTGGTCTTGATGCCCATGTGTGAAGTTTTATGGTGTTCACCACTAAATGTAACAAATGTAGTTAGAAGACAATAAACTTTGAAAAAAATCAGTAACAATGATATGGGTAATAATAAGACAGAAAATTGAAAAAATGTTTGCCCTTTTCCAAATACATATTTTACTTTATTTTCAGGTCAGTCACTTTAGGATACAAGGTAAAATGGCTTTTAAAAAGTGTACTTCATTGAATATGTATAACAGAGGTGTTTAAAATATAATTTTTCCAGAAAACAAATGGTCCACTATTCTTGTGAAACTTGCAGGAATGTCTTTGATGAATGTTTCTCATTCTATATACCTAATTGTCCTCCTCACATATGGACTTTTAAAAATAGAATATAATGAAATCTATTTTTATTTTTGCAGACTATATTTGTAAATTACTTGGGTATCAATTGAGGAAATAGGTAGGAAGATATTCTTATTTTAATAGAACGGGCACAAATTTGCAGATGAAAAAAACTGACAATGGATTTGTAGGAAGGGTTTGGTAGTTTCTCTGAGAGCATACCAGATCTTGTCCTCCCTGGCAGATGTCTTTTATAACAGACAAAATGTCTTCAGATGATCACATCTGAGCTCAGAGGGAGCTCTGGGCTAACATTAGAAGCCTCAGTCATGTTTGACTTTTCGGTTCCACTTTACAAGGTCCTAAAATCTGAGAGTGGTTTCCATCTAAATGATGCAGTGTTCAGTCTCTCTTTATATCCCTCCTACTCACTTTTAGCCTTATCCCTGGTTCTACCTTGAAACCCAAAGTGAAAAAATTATTGCTGTTCCAAAAGATGCCAGTAGCTATTATTACTGCATTTCAGTTCATGAAAACAACATTTTGGAAGAAGTAATGTACTTTCAGGGCCATTTTGGTTCTAGATTTTGGTATGGAAGGACAGATAGAAATAACTAAAAGGAGTGTATGTAGAGATAATGTAGGAGTTTTTTTTTTTTCATGGTAAGAATAGGTGTTGAACTTCTGTAGAGAGATTTAAGAGGTATACGCGAAGATGTGGTGTTTTCTCTGGTGGATCCAAGAACAAGGAGGAAAGAAGCAAAGAGAAAAACTGTTCTCAGGGATGAGAGGGGCTCCACAATGTGCAGTGGGTGAAGACCCTCAGAGAGAGAAGCCAGAAAGTCATCTTTCTATCTTTGACAGAGGATGACCAAGAGACCTTTAGGAACAAAGATATGGGCAGCTGAGTTCTTAGTTTTGCCATTTTGTTAATTCCGTTATGAGAGCCTCAAGTCTTTCCTGAAGCTTTTTAAGCACAAAAGCCTAGTTCAATATGGCTTAGGGGAATAAAATGTAGGGATCTGCAAGACCAGAGAGAGTAATTTGTGAGAAATACTGGGAGGAGATGAAAGGAAATACCTGGGTAGCAGAGTGGAGAGATAGGTGACAGGCAATATCCAGTTTGCACTAAGCACTTCCTAAGCATTCTTACAAATTCCTGGAGAAGGCATGGGATTTGTTCAGCCCTGACAAATGGTGACTAGAGTTATTTGGGAATATTTAAGAGAAAAATAACTCAGAAGACAAAAAAAAATGTCTGGGAAAACTTCGATTGTGTTTGTAAATTCTGAATTTCTCTTGGAAAGCTTGGGTCTTCTAGATCATTTTAACCAGGGCACACAATGATGTGTTAGTCTCATTTCCAAACACAGTAGAAAATAAAGAGGTGAATCAAAGCTGCAGATCCCTTTGTCTGAATTTTCTGATTTCTATTTTTGTTGAATTACCTTGGAGATAATTCTCAGACATTAGCAACTTTCTCAAAAAGGTGATTTCATGGCACAGAGTTTTCTCTGGCTGAAGGAGCAGGGGTTTCATTTAGGTTGGATAGACTTCATAGTCAGCGATCTTAGAATTATATTAGAAGATAATTCCTTGCTGAGTCAACAAATCAGCATACAATATAAGTGAGACACCCTTTCTGGGATTAAAGCAGCTCTGACTGCCCTAAGTATACAAAGAGAACATTGACCTTTTAACACTGACCAAGACAGCAGAGGAACAGCTTGGCTGAAACATTTGCAATTTGCAGAACAAGGAGTTGGCATGGCTCCACTGAATGATCATTTGCTACATGCCGTGAATCTCAAAAAAGGAAAGGATCTCCGTTCAGTTGTTTCTGTGGCTGTCAAAGTAAACAGGTCAGATGAATTATTGATAGCCTTTGCATCAGCGAGGCACCATTGGAATGACAAGTGATAAGAGCAGTGAAACTGTCATATTCCTATTCCCCAAATACTTTTCACAAATCCCTCCCCTTACCAGACTTAGATCGCTCTCTAACTCAAGGGCCTTCTTTCTCCACAACCACCAAACCCATTTTTTTTTAACTTCCATTCACTTTACCTCGTCTTACAGCTATCCCATGAAGCCTTTTCCAGATAATCCAATCTACAGTAATTCCCTACCTTTTCAGCCCTAACTTCTATAACTTCTATTATTTGTACCATTAATTAAATTACCTAAAATCAATAAAGTTCCCATACAGCACCTAAAACATACTAACCACCTACCCTCCCTTTGCCCCTACCTCCCCCACCAAAACAAAAGACCATTGGGTTAAGGCTACAGACCTTCATAAAATTGTTAGTTCCTTCCCTACCTTACTACCCTATGGCACTTAGCTCATGCTGCCACATGTGTGCATTCTAGCTGGTTAAGAATCCTACCTCATATCTTCTTTCTTTTCTTATACCTACCACAGTACCATGCACATCATAGGCAGAGTATTTTAATTACCCATTTGCTAGATCTTCCAATTCCACTATGCTACTGGATTATGGAAGTGTTGAACTAAATGTTCCTATAGATCAGTATTATGCAAAGGTCCTTTTCTTCATCTGATGTCACCAGAGAAATAGAACAACTAGTGGGTAATGCAAACATTGGCATTCACTTGTGGGTTGTGCCCTTGAAGCTCTATGCCAAATATAAACTGTGTTTCAAGTATGTACTCAACTTTCAGGGATATTTTATTCAAAAACTGTTCTTACTTTTGGATCTTTGGGTGTAAGTTTATAGACCCTTACAAAAAATATATTAAAAACTCCAAGAAAGTAGATTTATGGCAATGTCACACTTACTCAATCCTGGGAAGGAACTCTTCAAATAATTTTTTTCAAGTTTATTTATTTATTTTGAGAAAGAGAGGGAGAGAAAGTACAGGGACACGAGCAGGAGAGGGGCAGAGAGAGAGGGGGGAGAGAGAGAGGGGGAGAGAGAAACCCAAGCAGGTTCTGTGTTAACAGTGCAGAGGCTGACATGGAGCTCAATCCCACAAACTGTGAGATCCTGACCTGAGCCAAAATCAAGAGTTGAATGCTTAACCAACTGTGCCACCCAGGCTCCCTGTAAGAAGGACCTCTTTAGAAGATTCTGAGGGATTCCAGCTGAGCCAACAGTGTCATCTTTTATTCTTAATTAAGAGCTAAGATTCATTGGAGCTAATGGGTGTCAGAAATTCTAGCACGACACATTTCTACCCATAACCTGAGTGGTGAGTCCCTTAAACTATATGGTGAACAACAACAACAACAACAACAACAACAACAACAATGGGAGACAAAGAACTATTTAACAGAATAGGATCTCCATCCTCCACCCCTAGTTTGAACTAAATATTTTAAAGAAATGTTTTAGAGCAGAGACTTTGCAGAATTTAAGACACTACTGTATTTCTTTATAAACTAACAACATTTTTTTGCCACATTTAAGGAACTAATTTTAGTTATGTGTACACATAGACTTAGAGCAAAAGAAAATTATGTACATGTATGGTTGATTTGCCAGAAAATCTAGATCATTCAATTCACACCAAAAGAAAAAAAAACATCAAATTTATTGGTCTTGCGCTTGAATTTTTCAGATGATGAAATCTGTGTAGACCGGGGCTTCATAAAAAATAAAAGGGTACAAGTTATCAGCTGTAGAACAATTATAAAGACTGATAGCCTCCAGGTATAAATATAAGAAGGAAAAAGCTTCTAAATATAATTGTGCTTTTCCAGTCTCATTGATATCCACTGATTAAAAATTTTTCCTTCCCATAAATTGTTCTTCTTAGTTTATATCCTTCTGATTTCAGATATGTTATTTGTCTCCGCCAATCACGTGTCCTCACAAAGCCACTCCTCCAAGTATGCACCTGCCAAAGCTCAGTTAAGGGATTTTGGTGCCTCTGCATTTTGTGTAGCATTTTAAACCTCCCTGCTGTAGTCTTTAGACTTTGGTCTTTAGAGGCACATTTGTTGATACACAATTGAATAATGACACTGAGCAACTGCTTTGCTAGAGAATGCAGTCTATAACAGAATCTTCTAAATTCATATTTTCAGTTGTTTGCTACAGAGACATACAGATTCACTTTATTACACTGTATTAACTACCCCCTGCCATGCCTTTGGCACTCTAAAACCTGCTTAGCAAAAGGGAAATTACATCCATACATTTAAACTCTCTGTGTACTGGGGAGTTTCAAAGTATAAAATGCATTTTTTAAGTACACCTTTTAAAACAACTAAAATGTGGTGAAATCGTCTTTGAAATGCAACATGACAGATGGACAGAAAACTTTACTGGCATGATGGATGGGTCCTTTATTTATTCCTCTGTGAATGGCTGCTGATCATAATCACTTTTATAGCTTGACTGCAACAAAAAGGATTATTTCTTTTGTCCTGGAATCTCAGGATGAGAATATTTGTTCAGAGGATGAAGGGACCAAATTAGACTGAGCTACTGGGGCATAATAAATTCACAGCAATCACAAGCCAGTGTTCTTTAATTCTTAAGACACTATCAACTTTAAATATTCTGATCCTCTCATAGTTAGCTCGCTTATCCTTTTGTCCTTATTGAATTAACTGCCTTTTCTTTTACATTGTCTCCTGAGGGGACCTCATTTTAAATCTTTTCAGCTTAATTCCATTAATTGGCATATTGTCTGGTCTCATGTTCTCCTCCTGGGTCTTGAACTTATGTTCCCCTCAGTTCTTAAGCTCCTTAGCTATATTTTGCAGCTTTGAATGACAACTTGCTCCATCTGTAGACAAAGCATGTGCATTCTTATCTTTCACTTCCAGGCTAATGTTTAACAATGAATTCACAGTCCTGGCAGTTTATCAGCCCATTAAATAAGCCCAAGTGCAGAGTTCCTTGATTTTAAAGCCATCATACTGAAATCCAGGGGTATTGGTTCACTAATTTGAGCATAATTTAAGAGCTAACAATTCTACATTATGGGAAATGGATCAAAGGTAGATATAATTTGTCTCTCAGGTCCTCCTGTCTAGAGCTGAAACGGATCTGGGGTCATACTACCTTGGATTTATATCCTATGTTTACCATTTATTAGCTAGGCTGACCTAGCTAATACCTCTCTAACCCTCAGTATTCTCTTCTCTAAAATGGGAGTGAAAATTAAAATTCTTTGCAAAACAGTGTCATAATGAAAACTTAATGGGATTATCTTTGTAGGATGCTTAATATAATATTTGGCCCATGGTAAATTGTCAGTGGTAGCTCTCATTATCATCATTACAATTAAAGCCCCATTGCATCCATGAATGGTGTATTTGTATCCTTCCTGCAAAACACATCTAAGTCCTGCCTTTTCTAAGACTTCAGATTCCACATGGAGAATGTCATCTTGGGAGACAGGCTTTGTGCAACTTATTTGTCATATAGTCTATACCACCATTGCAATCATCCTTTCTTTTTTTCTTTTTTAATATTTTATTTTTATTTTTCCTTATTTTTTTAAAGATTTTTTTAAGTCTATCCATTTATTTTAAGAGAAAGAGAGCCCATGCAAGTGAGCAGGAGAGGAGCAGAGAGAGAGAGAGAGAGAGAGAGAGAGAGAGACAGAGAGAGAGAGAATCCCAAGCAGGCTCTGCACCATCAGCACAGAGCCTGACATGGGGCTCGACCTCATGAATGGTGAGATCATGACCTGAGCTGAAATCAAGAGTCAGACACCTAACTGACTGAGCCACCCAGGCACCGCATCATCATCCCTACTTTTAATTAAATTGTAAACACCTTAAATAGAGAGACCATATCATACCTCTTTACAAATACAGCACAAATGCCTCCCTCACACACAAAAGTTGGTATAACTATTTATCAACAATAAGTGCATGAGAAGTCAGAATTTATTTTCATCTTATTTTTATGAAGAGGCCAAACTGGAAGCAGATTCCCACAGGAGATAGAAGCAAGATTATGGAACTAATTAGAGGGAAAAAGCTTAGGGAAAGAAGAGGAGAGATGAATCTATCATATGAGCCAGTCTTCATTATCCATAGATGATAGAATAATTAAGCGATAAACACAGATCTTAATGCCCATATTCACAATACTCCATTTAATAATTGAACGATCCCATTGCATTCAATCATCGAATACTTTCAAACAGGATTTGGAACACAATCTAATATATATTTCAGAGACCAGCCCATGAAAGAGATTGGTATTTAGCCCACTGGTAATTGTCAGGTGCTTTACTAATAGCATATTAAAACAGGATGCTAAGCTGTTGTTCATCACTTGGACTCTAAAAGCGATTTTAGAGCAGTATCCTTAAGGAGTTTCTATCCTAGATAGACCAAAATTCTCAAGAACTCCAAGCTCATCCAAATTCCTAGGGAATCTCTGTTTATGGCATGGGACGAAAGTGGATTGAGAGGGCTGTTTAAGAATCCAAATATTCTCCCATCCAAGTACTAACCAGGCTCCACCCTGCTTAGCTTCTGAGATCAGAGGAGATCCGGCGTGTTCAGGATGGTATTGCCATAACCTGGGTGGCTCAGTCAGTTAAGTGTCTGACTTTGTCTCAGGTCATGATCTCAGGGTTTGTGAGTTCATGCCCTGCGTCAGGCTCTGTGCTGACAGCTCAGAGCCTGGAGCCTGCTTCACATTCTGTGTCTCCCTCTCTCTCTGCCCCTCCCTGACCACACTCTGTCTCTCTGTCTCTGTCTCTGTCTCTCTCTCAAAAATAAATAAACATTAAAAAAAATTTTTTTTAAGAAAAAAAAAAAAAGAAAGAATACAAGTATTCTCAGGGCACCTGGGTGACTTGCTCAGGTAAGTGAATGGCTCTTGATTTCAGCTCAGGTCATGATCCCATGGTTTGTGAGGTCAAGCCCTGCATTGGGCTCTGTTCTGACAGTGTGGAGCTTGCTTGGGATTCTCTCTCTCCCTCTCTTTCTTTGCCCCTCCCCCACTTGTGCTCAATGTCTCTCTTAAAATAAATAAATAAACTTAAAAAAAAAAGAATCCAAATGTTCTCCAAATTTGAAAATTTAGAGGTTGGCCTTAGTTCAGTGTATCATGGCTCAATCTTATTTCACCTCCATTTCTTCTCCTTAACATATCTCTTTCAGTATAAAAATACGAATAGCCAAAAACGAATTCAAAGATTTCATATCATCTACTTAGAAAATCATGTATTTTTGATATTGTAAGTACAAATACTTGAATGGAACTAGATTCTGGCCCTTGAAATCATATTAGATAGTCATTTCTTACAAATTTGAATGGATGGCAAAACAACTTTCATATAAATATGGAGACTGTAGAAGAAATAAATAGTAGTAAGTCTATCTCAGGCTGGTCATTTCACAGAGTCAAGTGACAGAGGTAATGCAATAAGCATGGAGGACACAATCCTCAGATGAGCAAATCACCTTGACTTTATTTCAAATCCAGAGGGTCACCTAATATTACCCATGGGGGGGGGGGTCCCAAGTGGATAATAAAGACAGGCAAGAAAATCTACAATACTGATTTAGAAAATGACTTTAAATGCAGGCATCAGAAATGCCAGACCAAGACTGTTACTTTTGGGATGAAAGAAAAAGAAATCACAAGTAGAGGGCTGGGGATAAAAAAAAAAAATACATATCATTGAAGCAAAGATTATAATAACAAAGATTCTGTCTGGCTCCATGTAACAGAAGCACAACTAGTGTATCTTAGTTGAAAAGATGTTTATTTTCCTCATGCCATGACGTGGCCAGAGTAGGGCGCTCAGGTTTTGTATGGTGTTTCCGCAAAGCCGGAAGGAGCCAGATTCCTCTCTCTCTCTGCTTCTCCCCTGTTAATGAACAGCTTTCATCCTCATGGCTGCAAGCTGCCTGCTCCATCCTCAGGCAGATAGAAGAGTGAGAGAACAAAAGCAAAGGGCAGAAATGCAAAAAAGATACATGCCATTTGAATGTTCCTCCTTTAACAAGCTTTCCCGCAAGTACCTTCCAGTAACTTCTACTTACATGTTGCGTGTCCCTTGGTGGGTATCTAGGGAAGCTGGGTTATTCATTTAGGCATAATGTCACCCTAGAAAATACTTAGAGTCCATTAGGGAATAGGAAGGAGAGAAAATATCCTGGATAGGCAACTGATAATGTCTATCAAAAATGTCTTATCGAGGGGCGCCTGGGTGGCTCCGTTGGTTGGGCGTCCGACTTCAGCTCAGGTCATGATCTCACCGTCCGTGAGTTCGAGGCCCGCGTCGGGCTCTGTGCTGACAGCTCAGAGCCTGAATCCTGCTTCGGATTCTGTGTCTCCCTCTCTCTCCGCCCCTCCCCAACTCATGCTCTGTCTCACTCTATCAAAAAATGAATAAGCTTTAAAAAAATGTTTTGTTGACATTTTTTCTTACAGTGAATAATGTTTTTAAATTATTTTACAAGTCATGCCGTCTTGTGAGTAATAGATTCGGAGACCCAAATGAAAGTAAAGTTGACTGTCTCCAACTTACTCCTCCCTAGGAGTTACTTCTCCTTCTAAAGAGCAACTTGAATGATCAAATATCCCTCCCCTCATTCAATACCCCTATTTCCAAGGATGCCTTTTTTGATCACCTTATTTAAAATTACGACCTCATCTCACCCTGTTCCTGCCTTTTATTATACTTCCTATACTTCTCCTTTGCACCACTCCCCACCTTTTTTATCTTCTAAAGTTCTACATGACTTTCTTGCTTATTGTCTGTCTTCTCTCCCCCCTTAGAAAGTAAGCTGCATGTAAACAGAGACTTTTTTTTGGTCTCTTTTGTTCACTGCAGTCTAGGTAGTTCTGGGTGTAGAGTTAATGCTTACTACATATTTTTGAATGAATAAAGGAAGTAATGAAAGGATTACAGTGATTACTAATACAGTACTTAGTTTAAAGGAAGCAAAGACAAAAGTGAGACAAAAGTGAGTACCCTTGGTGTGTAAGCACTACGTTGAAACCCAATGATGTTGGCTTTTTCCAAGAGATGGATGTTGCCAGGCGTTGGATGCTCAGAGGGCTGAATTCAGTTAGATGATGTTTTTGAACCCATGAAAGTCTATACTTTCAACTGCTAGAAAATTATGTTAAAACATGAGAGTTTTTTAGAGAATTCATGGATCGTGGGTGCTTTGGAGAAGGTTTTGTGATTCTAAAATCTCTGAAAGCATTGTGCATTTGGTTTGAAAACTCATCTGAACTTGACCTTGCAATAAAGGGCATATTTTAAACCATCTAATAAATAAAATGTACCTGCATTTAAACTTTTTCCGTACAAAAATGTTAAAAGGAAAGGTTTCAAAACATAAATCCAGCACCCAAGTGAATTGGCTGCAGTTTTATGATCAACAGTAAAAGCTGTCATCTGGTTTGTCAATTATACACAAACTAGAAGGTCTACAAGGAGGTCTCCACACAAAGGACTTTAATGACTCACAAAAAGTCTACATTAGAATATGTGTCAAGGAACAGCTAATTAATAGGTGCCTGGGAAGGAAAGACTGACATTAATGTAAATTAATGACATTATGGAATACGGTGACAATCTACAACTGAGGATTTACATAATCAGTCATTATAGCTCCTGGTTGTCTCCCAGGTCAATAATGTGCAGTTTTAAGGCATGCTAATATGTATTTACTCATTAAGTTACAATGGCTTCTAAGAGAGAGTGTGGGTCTCTAGTTGAATTAATTCATATTTAAATTATAATAGCAGATAAATGCTTTACAGATTGGAAGTACAATACATAAATTCAAAAATGTAGATTAAATATAGGTCATGTAGAAAAGTCCTTGTGTTTCTTATTTGTGTTATAGACAGTTTATGAGCTAACTAAGCCATCACGATTAGAGGCTCAACTGAGACTGCGTCTTAGATCTGTATTTGTCTTGGATTACTAGAAAAGACTGCACAGGGTATCCTTGGCAAGCATGGAGGAGGTAAAGGGTAGTGAGTCTGGAGGAAGAGACACATTTGCTACCTTTAATCTGGTCATAAAAGCACAGCAGAGTCTCAAAGCAAAATGCCAACTGTGATGACAACAAATTATTCCAAGTCCCAGGTATTCCTTGTGACCCTTAAAAGTGAAAAATCGCTAAGTGATAATTACATTTGACACTTTGAAGTAACTAGTCTAACATATTTTTTTTGCTTCTAAATTACCACAACGAATCACAAAAAACGAATACAAAATGAAGCTTGCTACTTTGAGGAGGCCAATCATATTGACCTACTTGTTTATATAAATCCAATGCTTCCTTAACAAGGTTCTGGCCAGACAGACTCAACTCTCTACCTATTGCAATAGCAAATTTCCTGTGTCCTGCAATTTGTTTTCATGTTTTCAAAAATCTCAAGGGACTATGCTTATGGCAAAGTCTTTACAGCCCAACCCAGAACATGAAAGATATCGTCATTCCACTGGTCATTGCCAAAGTCACCTACACACAGAAGTTAAACACTGACTTATCTCACTGCCAGTGATAGAGGCCAGATTCCTGCTTTTAAAATGCACATGAAATTGGGTAGATTTTTCTCTTAGAAGCCAAACAACATGTTTTCAGGCTCCCCAATGGCTCTGTCTTTTTGGATGAATGGCCTCTCCTGCTTCAGAGAGGTCACATAGCCCAATGTGGGGCGAATTTATCATATCATAATGCAAATGCCTTTTAAATAGGCTGCGAGGCAATGCTGTCACAGCATTTGGCTGTACCAACACTTCATTTAGGGATCAGCATTAATCCCTCATTTGCATGGACACTGACTTCTCTCTCAAATGACATTAATAGGCATTATAAATCTACTTTTTACTTGCTAGCACCGTGCCAAGGTATAATGCTATGGGAAAGAAGTATATGGGAATTGCTTTGGACAGCCAGCCTATGTGTATAGTCAGCATCAGCCAATGTCCCGGCCAGTCAGAATTTGATAACACCAAGCGGGATACAGAACACAAAAAATATAATATTAAAAATTTGCCAAAGTTAAGGAAAGGATGGTGCATAAAAACAGATTATCTCAGAGTGCCTGGGTGGCTCAGTTAGCTAAGTCTCTGAGTCTAGATTTTGGCTGAGGTCATGCTATCATGGTCCTGAGATGGAGTCCCGAGTCAGGTTCCTCACTGGCCATGGAGGCTGCTTAAGATTCTCTCTCTTCCTCACAGTTTGCGCCTCCCTCGCTCACACTTTCTTTCGCTCTCTCAAAAAAATTAAATTAAAATTAAAATTAATAAAAAACATTATTATTTCAATGGACTGTGATTGGGAAAGATGGCCTAGTATGTTTTCATGTTATCTGATACCTTCAAAATCTGGCCCAGAGAAGAATGTGGGGGAGGTAATAAAATGGGGTAAAATGTGTGATAATAAATGACTTTTAGAAAAAAATATGTGTGGGATCAATAGCGTTAGGTCACTTTAATTAGTAAATTCTATCAATTTGAGGGCTGTGCCCCATATGAACTGGTTGTTGTCCATGTTAATTAGCCATTAAATTGCAACAGAGCATATGTTTAGGGTCATACTTTCTCAACAGACAGTAGAGAAAGGAGAAACAAGGTAGATTTTGGCTTAATCCCCACAGAAACTTTTTACATAGACATTTAAATGCGTCACTAAAAATGAGACTTCACACAAAACTCAGCTGGATATAAATTTAGAGTAATCATTCCCAGTGGCCAGCTGCTGTGTTCCACAGTCCTCTTTACTCTTTGAGTTTGGGGTTCTGTCACCCTTGTCACTCTTCCATAGGATGTATCTTGCCCGATGCCTCCTTTTTCTTGTTAATTTTTAAAAAATGTTTTATTTATTTTTGAAAGGGAGAGAGAGCACGAGTGGGGGAGGGGCACAGAAAGAGGGAGACACAGAATCTGAAGCAGGCTCCAGGCTTTGAGCTGTCAGCATAGAGTCTGACACGGGGCTTGAATTCACAAATCGTAAGATCATGACTTGAGCCCAAGTCAGATGCCCAACTAACTGAGCCACTCAGGCACCCCCCACCCCTGTGCCAGTGCCTCCCTTTTTAAAAAGAACTATTCTCTCAAATAGGTCTAAAGAGTAGTTCTCAAAATGCATAAAAGTTTCTATTTCCTGGTTAGATGGGGTAATTTGTTGCAGGCCATTGCACACACTTAGAACAACAAGAAAAGCTATATAAAATACCAAACTCATCTTTTGAAAGGTGTCAGTTCCCTAAGCAAGGAGGATAAGGGGAATTAAGATTTCAAAAAATGAACTGCAATCTCTAGTCAGTTTTCCTTGGGGAGGCACTTTCCATGCTGAGTGTGGGATAGAGATAGCATCTAAGATCCATCTGGGTAGAAAACTTCTTCCTGGGGAGTGAGAGACCATGAGGGCTTTTAAAGAGCTTAGGGGGTGAGGAGAAAAAGTTGGAGAGTTGAGTGGCCTCCAACTCCTGACAGGTTTCCCCTCTCAAGTCACTTGCTGAATTCTGAAGGTGCACAGTATAGACGAATAAAAAGCTAAGCCGCAGAGCTCTGAGAAACAGTGGAATTTTCTTACTCTTGTCTTTGCAAAACAAATGTTAGAGTTCAGAACCTGTCAGAGGGAAGGACATCAATAAGTGCACGAGGCTCTTATTTGAAAGCCAGGGAGGGCTATGACACATGAAGGAGGGTGAATAAGGTGTAAATGTATTATTACCAAAACTGGAAACCAGGTTAACTGTTTCTTGCTTAGACGAAGGTGATTAGCTCCCCAATCCCACCTGTTGAGAAGGGGAAACTTTTATTCCTGTTTGGAAAAAGGTAATTTCATTCATAGCCACTGTAGTTATTTTATATGAAACCTCTATTATTCTACATAAAAAAATTACTAGAAATGCCAAGAGACAGGACCACATAACCAAGAGAAAAATATAGAGGCTCACACATATCCAGATATTAAAGTTAGTACACAAAGATTTTAAATACCTATAATTAACACATTTAGGAAAACCAAGGAAAAGGTAGGAAAAGAGATGAAAAGATAATCTCTTCAGAGTATTGAAATCTTGAAATCATGTACAAATTCCAGGCCTGAAAAAAAATCTAAAATTAATCAGATGAATTAACAGCAGCAGACATAGCAAAAGACAAGATTAGTGAACTGGAAGATGATGTCAAAACGTATCTTGTATGTTACTTTGTACTAGCATTCCTAATCAGTGCAATAAGGCAAGAAATTGGAATAAGGCACAAAGATTGAAAAGGAGGGCATATAATGCTCATTAATTGCAAGTGACATGACTGTGTACATAGAAAATGCAAATGGAATCTACAGCAACTCTTAGAATTAATAAGTGGACTTAGCAAGGCCACTAAATATAAGACATTATACAAAATTAAATTGTACTTCTATATATAAGCAACAAAACAATACAAAATAAAATGTTGACATTTTACATAGCCCCAAAAACATCCAGTATTTAGGACTAAATCAAATAAAAACACTACAACTCAACAGAAGTTGTACAGAGGTTTTAAAGACCCAAGTCAACAAAGGGAATATAATGTTCATAGATTAGATTCATTATCATAAAGGTATACTTCCGCTTAATTTATGGATTCAGTAAATTCTAATCAAGCTGTCAGTAGTTTTGTGGTGTGTGCATGTGTGTATATGTGTGTAAACTGGCAAGTTTCTTCTAAACTATATATGAAAAATACTAAAGCCTAAGAGTGGTCCAGGAATATCGAAGAAGGATCTAGAGGACTTACGCTACCAGATAATCAGATTTTCTATACATCTGTAGCAATTAAAATAGTGTGATATTAGTGCAAGTTTAGACAAATAGATTAATAGAAGAGAAATAAAATAGAAAGCCCACATGTATATGGTTATTTGATTTATTACAATAGCTACATTGCACTGCAGTGGGGAGAAGATGGCTTTCTTTCCTAAATGAGGCTGAGTCAGTTCGATATCCATATTTAAAAAAAATTAATCTCTACCCTCTACCTCATAGTACACTCAAAAATCAATTTCAGATTGATTGAAGGTCTAAATGCACACATAATAAGGCTTCTTCAAGATAATATTGGAAAAATACCTTCTGACCTTTAGCTCTGGGGTGATCTGGAAAGATGGATATTAGCAGAATCTGGGGAGAGCTCTAAAAGCATAGGAAGCTCTTGCAGGGGAACTGGCTGCATGACATGTCTAGACACACAAGGTCTCAGGCAGCCTCAGTGAGTCCCTCTGGTCTACTTGTGGGTGTGTCTGAGAGGCAGGGAAAGCATGCAGACCCCAGATGTGAGGTTGGTTGGGTGACATGAGGAATGATGGAATTCATAAAATCCAGGAGCAAAATTCAGGTCCACATGGAGAATCAGCATCTGAGGTGCAGACCTGCACATGCCCTCCCACCCCAATTTTCAGCTAACATGGAAGGATCACATAATAATGATAAACAAAACTGGCTAGCATTTATTAAAGGGCTTGCTGTGTGTCAGTCTCATTATGTGTTTTCCATGTTTTAATTCACTTGATTTTCATAAAACTCTATAATGCAGTTATTGCTATCAAACTCACTTTACAAATGAATATGCCAAGGCACAAAAGAGTATACTGGCTTACCCAAGGTCTTAGAGGCAATCCTGGGTGGAGCCAGGATTGAAACTCTGGCAGTTTGGTTCCCAGGAGAATAGGTGTTTTTGTTTTTTTTAATTTTTTAAAAAATGTTAATGGTTATTTATTTTTTGAGGGAGCGAAAGACTGTGAGCAGGGAAGGGGCAGACAGAGAGGGAGACACAGAATCTGAAGCAGGCTCCAGGGTCTGAGCTGTCCACCCAGAGCCTGATGCGGGGCTCAAACTCATGAACTGTGAGATCATGACCTGAGCTAAAGTAGGACACTCAACTGACAGAGCCACCCAGGCGCCCCAAGGAGAACAGTTTTCATTCTTCTGAAGCAATCCTGGAGGATGGACTCAGATGGCAATTTCTACCACCTTGAGGAAACAGGGTACTCGAGTTTAACACTGAATAGAAAAATTACTAAGTCTACATTACATTTCTTGTATATCTAAGTTTGTGGACTAAAGTCTGTACTCTTCATTCTAGAAATAAAAGTAGAGGAAATACTCTGAAAAGTGCATACACTGTATCCTAGGCATTTTTTGCAAATGTAATTTTGAATTGGGAGTAACTTTATGTTAATTTTGTGAATGAGGAAACTAGAGATTTATATACACAGAGTTTCTAGGTAAATAATATGGCAGAAGTAAGATTACACTGTGGGATTCTTCATCTGTGATTCATTGCTCTTTTCACCATGACCGGTCCCAACCCATTCTGAAAACAAGCTCAATGAAAATTGAATGCCATTAATTAGTAGATTACACAAATTCTACATTCAAGTTTGGTTTTTTTTTTTTGTTTTTTTGTTTTTTTGTTTTTTTTGGTTCCTAGTTATAGATGATTAGGAGAAAAAGCATCAGTGAATGATTAGCTAATTATTTACTAATTTAGAGGTAAATGTGAATGAGTCAAGGAACAATAATCAGATAGGATTTGCTGTGCTTTCTAACCCACCTTCTGGATAGAATAGTGAAGCCTAGAGATTTTCTTTTGTCCAAGATCCCAATCTTTTGCAAGCTTCCTAAAGCTGTCATCATTTTCAACCATGCCTTTCCAGAAAAGAATATTTCCAGAGCAATTAATAGCCTTGTGTTACTACGAAAAAGAAGAAGAAAGAAGAAAGCAGGTATTGATGTCACCAGGAGAAAAAAGACAGCTCTCCTGGCCTTCACCTGGTCCATTCCTGGCTTTCACAGCAGAGAAGAGACACATTTTCTCAGCCAGGTAAGTCTTCTTTCCCTAGAAACTTTATTGTAGGATTTGGGTGTCAAGTTAAATCCTGAGCCCTCGCGGATTGACAGGACTTTCTGAGATGAGGTGTGTGAAATGTTCCAATATTAAAGATGATGCCATATTGCAGGTAATTTTAGATAATCTCTACACACACTCTTGATCTCATTTGATCTCCATGGTAAACCAACAGGAAGGTGTCTTTTCCAATTTACAAAGGATAAAACTAAGGCTCAGAGAGATCTGGTTGCTTCCCCAAGGTCACAGAGTTAGTAAATGGGAGGATTGAGAGTTGAACCTGAGTGTTTACTGATTTCAAAACTCATGTCCCAGGCTCCTGCCTTTTTGGGAAATTTCTATTTTTTACAAGGTAACAAATAGGGGTTTAGTGTAATGATATATTGGATTTTTTTAAGACTTAGAGAAACGTGAACATTAATTAGCAAGTCGAAACTGCTAACTTTATGAGTGATAAATCATGATAGGACATGAATTGTATAGCACCTATTTATAATTTTCTGAATAAAAGATATATATAGATATATAGGTATATACCCCTCATTTATTATCTTGGTCCTTTCAGCTCCCTTTGGGTACACCAAAGGCACCCTGCTTCTTCTGGATCCAGCCGTGTTCAAGTTCACACAATCTCAAATCTCCTCATAGGGCTCCAGAGTGGGAGAATGGGTTTCACTTTAAAATGACTAGAAATCTTATGTATTAAGTTAACTGAATGTATTAATCTTAGCCAATATTTTCCATTTCAAATGAAACACTCACTCCCTCTACTTATCTAAGGGCGTTAATTTGCTGTAAGTATTCAGGTTAATGCCAGTGTATTAGCTTTCTATCGTTGCTGAAACAAATTATGTCCAACTTAGTTGCTTATAGCAACACGACTTTATTACCTTACACCTCTGAAACTGAAATAGCTTTCACTGGGCTGAAACCAAAGTGTAGACAGAGCTGCACTCCCTTAAAAGGCTTTAGGGTGTTAAAAACAAACAAACAAACCAGTATTCATCTGAGTACATTCTAAAGATCTTTTTTTTTTTAATGTTTTTATTTATTTTTGAAGGAGAGAGAGAGACAGAGCATGAGTGGGGGAGGAGCAGAGAGAGAGGGAGACACAGAATTCGAAGCAGGCTCTAGACTCTAAGCCGTCAGCACAGAGCCCCATGCGGAGCTTGAACCCACAAACTGTGAGATCATGACCTGAACCGAAGCCAGACGCTCAACCGCCTGAGCCACCCAGGCGCCCCCTATTCTAAAGATCTTATTGCCTTTATTTTAGGATTCAGGAATCACGCAGCATCCGGTCTAGCAGATAGAATGGAACTCCAAGGAGCTGCACACAGTGAGACTTTTACAGACAGAAGGGAGCAGGAACTAGGAAGTTAGACTAGGCAAAAAAAGGCTGGTTGGTTTTTGCAAGATTACTTTCCATTTGGGGGATGGCAGGGGTCTATCAGGTTACCTAACTAGTGCTGAGTAGGCGATTCCTGATTGGCTGGTTTAAGATTCCATTTGTGGGAGAGCTGAAATTGTAATTAAAGTGAGTCTCAGTTTGGTGACAAGGATTTAGCTTAAGCAACTCCACTTGGGGCCTGTTGTCTTATCTTTAACAAGGGAAAAACCTTTCTTCACCTTTTCCAGCTCATAAAGCTGCATTCCTTGACTCGTGGCCTCTTTCTGCATTTACAAAGTCAGCAATGTGGCATCTTCGAAACCGTTTTCTCTGTCCTGTAGCCTTCTCTCTGATCTCCTGCCTCCCTATTACAAAAACCTCTATGACTACACAGGGCCTACCCAAATAATTCAGGGTAATTTTCTCATCTCAAGATCCTTAACCTAATCACATCTGCAAAGTCTCTTTTGCCATATAAAGTAACATCGCAGGTTCCAGGATGAGGACGTGCACAACACTGTGTGGGAGACAGGGGTCATTATTTGACCTACCAAAACGAGAGAGTGTTTTTCTATTTTACACTGTAACATAGTGGAAAAGAGATTACAGGGCATATTATCGATGTTGAACTATTTGTAAGCGTTTTAGGAATGGTTTATTTTTCAACCAAGCTAATTGTAAATAGTCATTATCATATTATAAGTACTTTCTTGGAAAAGCTAATAATAAACTAAAGCAACAGAAATGAATTAAGCTCCATTTCCTTGAGAATTGCATGGTAATTGTTCTCCAAAGATGTATTGCTGTTTACCTCACTGGTGAAGTAAATAGGAGTCTTGCCCACAAACAGTAAAGGATAATAAAAATAAAACACTTAATATCAGCCACTTGTGATTCAGAGGGTTTTGGTTTACAGTTTCAAAAGCTTTTCACAAAACTAGGAAGTTGCAATAATATTTGAATCCGTGTCATTCAGATGTCTTTGCAACGCAAACAAAGCTCTATCAATTGAACAACCAAACCACTGTTCAAATTAATCAGTAGGAACTTGATAAATTCCACTGATGTAGAAAATTAGCACTTTGCATGTTTCCCAGATTTTGATTTCATTTGGGCGTCTGGTCATGAATTATAACCACTCTTCTTGGACTCGAGCTATTTCACTTGAAATCCATTATTTCTAGCAGAATTATGAGTCTTGTTAGGGAAATGCCAGCTATTTCCATTTTGAGCATCTGCACTGCAGTTCTATTATTAACATGGAGCTCATTTTAAAAAGGGGGGGAAGAATTAGATTTGTGTCTTTGGGGCAGTGGGGGAGGTGGAGGTGGTGGTGACTGAGGCGTTAGTGAAACAAACAAGCTCACAGAGCTCCTTCCAATTGACACAGCTGTCATGTAAATATCTGTCCCTGCTGTATAGCTAAGGGATCCTGGGCTTAAAGACCTTGTAGCCATATGTAAACAATGCAGGGCTGATGACAGGTTTACAGCACTGGAGACAACATGTGCAGCTGTTTCATCCTCCTTCCTAGAGTGAGATACAAATGTTCAGGAGGCAGATCGCAGATGCTTAGAACTGAGTTCTAGAAGCTTACAGGGCTTCTCCTGCTTTTGCATCGCTGCCTTACAGCTCAGGTTCTACAGCCAGGGTGTGAACTCCTCTGGCCAGACTCCCTACTGGGTCTCTCCCTGCTCCCCTTCCTCTGCTCTAGCTCCAGACCATTGTTTCCCCTGAGGGACACTTAGCAAAGCATTTCAATGCCTGACCCACACACCTCTGTGCTCTGCATTGATCAGAGGCCTCTCCAGATCAGAGATCTCAGAGGCTAAGGCCCAGATAAGTCATTTACTCTGTTCCCTGCTTTTCACCCTCTTCTCTTCACAACATCCTTTCCAGTATTCAGCACAGGCTCATTATAAAAGAATCGAACAGGAAACAAAGTATTATTTCAGCCAAGGTTCACTTGATACAAGTGAAAGCCCCTGTGGATGTGACCTGGAAAACAATTACTTTGTGCAAGTCAATTTGGAGAACATTTGTTTTGCTTCTCTTTCAGCTCTTAGAATTAAAACTGGGGTGCCTATGCACAATTTTCAGGCCAGTAAACCCCTCGTTTTGGCTTTTGGATGGTTATTTGGATTCATTTGGTAAGCAAAGTATTTTACAATCTGAGTTATCTGGAACCCCAAATTATTTTGTTTTCTGGTCACATTATGTGATCATGGACAAAAGCCCAAGGCTGATGTTTAAGCTTTCCCCCCCTTATTTGAGCCATTTTCTTTAGAAATATAGAGGATATTCAGATTTATGAGTTCTATTATTAGACTAAATCGACTTAAATCCAGGCATAACCACTGTGATTTTGGGCAAGTTACTTAAGCTATCTCAGCTTAAAACTTCTGTAAAAGTGGATAATCATAGTACTTTCAGGGTTTTTTGTGGATGAACTGGACAATCCATACCAAGTCTTTAGTTTAATTTCTGGCACATAAGAAGCAACCATTAAATATGAGTTATAATTATGATTCTCTTCTTTTAGGAATACTGGCATAAATTAGAATCTCTTTTCAAAAGAAAAATAAAAACTTACCAAATCCATACACAAATAGCCTCGCAACATCTAACCATGTAATAATCACCAGAGATTTACCCCCAAATGAAGTCTTCCCCCCAAAACCATCACCTATCCTGGGTCTAAGATACTATATATTTCTCAGGGAGGTTCTTTTCTGTCCCATCAGTCTGAAATCTCAACCCTGTTTTTTTTTTTCTGAAAAAGTACTAAGACAGGGACCCAAATAAAAGCAACCCAGAAATCATAGAGCCCCTACTTTTATGAGAAAGGAATAGAAAGGTCTAAATGATGGCCCAAGCATTTTACATTGTTTAGCAGTCCGAGTATACATGCCCAGCTACACATTGAGTTGCAAAGCTTTTGTAGACAGAAGTGGCAATTTAAACACACTGGGAATGTTATTTCTTTGGAAAAGCTTGTTTTAGCTTCCAACAATTGACACATAGTCAATCTTATGTGGCATACTAATGTAAATGGTATTCTGTTTTAAATTTCATTTTTTTAAAATGTTTATTTATTTTTGAGAGAGAGAGAGAGAGCGAGCAGGGGAAGGGCAGAGAGAGAGAGCGAGCAGGGGAAGGGCAGAGAGAGAGGGAGACACAGAATCTGAAGCAGACTCCAGGCTCTGAGCTGTCAGCACAGAGCCCGACGCAGGGCTCGAACTCACAGACTGTGAGATCATGACCTGAGTTGAAGTCGGACGCTCAACCGACTGAGCCACCCAGGAGCCCTCCTGTTTTAAATTTCAAATTCCAATTGCTCAGTGCTAACGTATAGGAAAGCAGCTGACCTTTGTATATTAGCTTGGTATCATGCAACCTGGTTACAATCACTTATTAGTTCCAAGTGTCTTTTTTGTCGTTAATTCTTCGGGATTTTCTATACATATGAATGTATTTTTATTGTCAATATTTTGTTGTCTAGGCTCTGTGAAAAAAAATGTCTGCATTTGCTAGGTTCCTTATATTGTGCAAAATGTATGACTAAATTAACATTAAGAAATAGATAGTACTTCTTTGGATACTTTGGGTTAGGGAGAAAGCAACAAGTTGCTGAAAATTCATCTTTAATAGCTTTCTAATGATTGCTGAAACCCTTTGTTGACAACGTGAAAGTCATCTTGGAGCCTTGATCGGGAACTGCAACTAAGTAGGACAGCACAACTAAGTGTTAACAGCACTGCTTTGTTTTTATTGCATTTTTTTTTATGCTTACCATACATTTATGGCCGATAGTATTAATTTTCTACTTATGGTACTGATTTTCACTTTACCTTTGACATAAATGTCTTTAGGTATAAACAATAAGTTGATACAAAGAAAAATATATATAAAGCAAATAAATAATCATGGATATTTATGTGATTTGGTGAACATTTTGAAGGAGGTATACTGAAACTAAATGTTGGAATAAATTAGTCAGACCCATAAATCAGATTGCAGAGGTAAGACAGTTATTAATGGCACTGAAAAACTGTCATAATGCCAGGCAAAATTATTAAGTAGATAAACAATCATTGGTCCGTAAACTACAATCCCATTTAGGCTGTGTAATCTTGGTGACTTGCATAAATGCTTGGCTGAAAGCAGAATTCAAAGAACACTTGTGGGACAAAGGAGTGAACAAATGAATTCTGCATTCTCATCTCCTATTGGGCATCACTTTCCCAAATTCTGAAATCTCTTCTCTACCTACCAAGTTTCCACGTTCATAGTTCTTCCCCACGGCTGTCACACTACCTCTGAAAAACCTCAACTACACCAGTAGTTGAAATTACTTTACCCTTTTCCCACAGCTGAAGTTCCCTACCAATTTTAGCTTGATATTAAAAGGATGAAACGGTAAAATAATTCATACTAAGCAATGGAAGGACTGATACGTTTAATTGCCTCAGAATGGATTACATTTTAATAGAGGCCTTTATGAATCCAAAATAATGTCTACTTGATAAAATGCATTAGTGAAAACCATCTTAAAACTAGATGTGTGTCTTTACATGCTAGCACTCAGACATAAAATAAAGGAATCACATTATTCATTTATCCCCCTACTTTTGAAGTTTTTGTTAAAGAGCAAGCGAATTAGGGGCGCCTGGGTGGCTCAGTCAGTTGAGTGTCCGACTTCGGCTCAGGTCATGATCTCACAGTTCATGGGTTCAAGCCCCATGTTGGGCTCTGTGCTGACAGCTCAGAGCCTGGAGCCTGCTTCAGATCCTGTGTCTCCCTCTCTCTCTGCCCCTCCCCCACTCATCCTCGCTCTCTTTCTTTCTCCTTCAAAAATAAATAAACATTAAAAAATAAATAAAGTGGGGCCCCTGGGTGGCTCGGTTGGTTAAGCATCCGACTTCGGCTCAGGTCATGATCTCACGCTCCGTGGGTTGGAGCCCCCGTCGGCTTTGTGCTGACAGCTCAGAGCCTAGAGCCTGCTTCAGATTCTGTGTCTCCCCTTCTCTCTGCCCCTCCCCTGCTCATGCTCTGTCTCTCTCTGTCTCAAAAAAAAAAAAAATTAAAAAAAAAAAAAATTAAAAAAAAAAAATTAAAAAAAAAACTTTTTAAAGAGCAAGCGAGTTGGAAGATCTGCCAGCGATTTTCTTAATTTTGACTGGCTGTGTTTCAAATTTTTTTTTTTTTAACGTTTATTTATTTTTGAGACAGAGAGAGACAGAGCATGAACGGGGGAGGGTCAGAGAGAGAGGGAGACACAGAATCTGAAACAGGCTCCAGCTCTGAGCAGTCAGCCCAGAGCCCAACGCAGGGCTCGAACTCACGGACCGCAAGATCGTGACCTGAGCCGAAGTCGGACGCTTAACCGACTGAGCCACCCAGGTGCCCCTGACTGGCTGTGTTTCAGAAGCACCTTGGGAGATTTTAAAATTGCAAATCCCTGGGCCTTACTTCCCAGATACTTGCCTTCCATTCTACACAACCCATTCTACACTTAAATTCTTAAGTGACCTATCCAAATTCACGCAGATATCTAGAGACCACCTGGAATTACCTTTCTTAACTCTCAGTACAGGAGTCTTTTGGTTATAGAGACTAGAAATATTAAAAGCCACCCTAAAGATTTTCCTAGGTCATAACATTCTTTGTTTTTAAGAAAAGGAGACGTGTTACCAACAAGAGATAATTTGAAATGACTTAATGTTTTGATGTGTTTTGCTTGCATTGTTAATAGGAAAACATCTCATCCAAAATTCATTTTTTATTTAGCTGGTTCATCCATGGAATAGATGTTTCTTCTGCTTGAGGATTTATGTTTTACTTACTATTTTCACATAGTATCCACCTATTTATGATATATTCTACTTATTGGCTAATTTAATAAGCAAATTTATACAAATAGTAATAACTAACATTTGCCAAGCTCTAATTATCTGCCAGTATCTTAACCCCATGTACACGTGTTATAAGAAACTCAAAGGGTATATAACATTATTATAAAAGAATTAGGAAATGAGGAAATAACTGAATGAGGGAATGATAGATAAATATAAACAATTCAGCCACTATTTGGGATTCAATAATTACAGATTATTGAAAAATCCGCCAAACATTCTAAACACACAATAAAACTTTCCTGAGATAAATTGCTAGCAAAAGACTTCACAAATAAATATCTGCTCAACTGTGATAAAAATACAAGCCAATGTGACAGCTGGGAAAATGAAATGTAGTCTACAAAGCAATAATTAATGTGATATTGTTCAAAAAAGGAGAAATAATTAATAACTCAAGTTACATGATTATGAACTTCCAAAGGCATCCAATTTTGTCAATTTTGTGTGTCTATAAGAGAACTAATGAGGCTAAAAAATTATATCTTTCATCTCCAAAAGAAGCATTTACCTTTAGCTGAATAAATCTGCTAATAATGTCAAAATCAATTCACAGTATTAGGGATATCTTCCTCCAAGAGCTGTAGGTTTCAAATATTTCTAATTGCAATGTTGTTCTAATGAAAATGTTATAAGCAATGTGTCTACCTGAGAGGAAATTCTCAAGACATATTATATTAAACTTCATAGTGTGTACAGTTCTGTTTTCACATTTGATAAATTTATAGCCTCACATTCATGGCGAAAGAGTGGTTATTTACTCTGTTTTATCTTGTGACTTTAATTTGAAGGTTTCCATATCCTTGCTGATACTGGTAATTTTCAGTATGTGCTAGAAATAATGACTGTGTTTATGACACACTGAATATTTTTATACTGTGCTCTCTCTCTAATGGGGTCACAAAGTATTTAAGCACAAAGAATTTGCAGTCACTCTTCCATCTACAAACAAAACAGAATGCATGGAATTTTAGTGTGAAATCCTAATAAATAAGTATTTCTTGTTCCTAACGCCAGATACAGGGAGCAGAGACAATTTGATGGGATAAGTTGAATCTTTCTTAATAGAAGTACTTTTCCTGGAACGAGGCTTTATATATTATGGGTATACAAAATCAGGAAAGAAATATTTAAAATTGCTAATTTATTATGCATGCATTATTTTCTATGCTATAGCTCGGTGGCAGCAGACTACAGGCCTGCCAACCTCTGCAGAATGCCATCTTACGCTCCCCTATGGAATGAAGTATAGAACAAATCTACCAATTTTGCTATGTCTCTACTAATGAGATCTACTTGGTGAAATGCTTGTTCATTAAAAACCTAAGAACAGAAATAATGGGATACATGGGAGTTGAAGTTACAGGATGTCTCAACACTAACACAGTACAAATCATAGTCAAATCATACTTAATAAACAACCCTGTATGCTCAGACCATTTAACCATCATGTAGCCAGGGGTCTTGCAGTAAGTAAATTCTGTCCACCTCACTTCTAGGACATAAAACCTAGGCAATGCATTAATTAGATAGTGATTGGGGAGCTGGAAGTGACAGTAGTAATGGATTCACAGCAGAGGCAAGCATTTTGCTATCTTTCCAATGTTGCTATACGCGAATTAATGCCAAACTCAAGTCAAAGAAAGATTCATTTGATTTAGACTTAAATTTTTTTTTTTTTTAAATCCAGATCATACAAAAATCACCAGGGGAAATTCCCATATGTTTTCAGGGCAATTTGAATACCACCTCCCCATCCTGTAATTTTATTGCATTAGAAACTATTCCTTACTACATTCTCCAGGGTAATAGATTATGCCAAAAGATAAAATAATGCTTACTTAGTTTTAATCAGTCAGAAACTACCTGGGAAAGAAAAAAAGGAAAAGAAGAGGAAAGGAAAAATAAGTTTATTGAATGTCTTCTAGGTGTTAGGTATTTTCATATTTATTATTTAATTAACTAGGTATGTGGGTACGCTAGGCATTATCATTATGATTGCTCCCACTTTAAAATGAAATGTGAAAAACCGAGGGCTGAAGAAGTTAATGAATGTGCTTATAGTCATGGGCTATAATTCATTTGTTTAAATAAACACTTAACAAATAGCTACTATGTGTCAGTCATTTTTCATAATAGTAAAGTAGTGGTGACTCATACAGTTCTGTCCTTGTAAAAATAACATTTTAGTGAAAAAACAGATAATTACATATTGTGGTGGATGCTATAAGACAAATCAAGAGTGTTTGTTGTCACAGAACGTAGCTGAGTAAGGAAGTTCTTCATTAGCTGGATGGACAGTCTAGGCTGTTTTGAGGAGATAATATTTGAACAAAGATAAAAAGGGGTAGGAGTTCACCATGTGAAAAGCTCTGGGAAAAATGTTCCAAGGTGAACAATAAATACAAACTCCAATAAATAGAGATGTTTGGTGTGTACGAAGAACAAAAAGTTAACTCTTTTGGGAGTTAATAAGTTAAGGAGAGATTAGTCAAGGTAAAGTTGAAGAAATAGGCTGTGGCCAAGTCTTTCCGGGCCATCTAGAACATGATAGCATATTTAGATTTCATTATACATGTATTGACAAGCCATTGATTTTTGTTTGTTTGTTTATTTTCCAGTTTCTAAAATATTGCCCATGGTGATTTTGGAAAACAGATGGCAGAGCTTCTGTTTTTGGTAAGGATTGATATGTTAACCCTCCTGCAAGGCACAAGAAAAGATGGACAGGATGTAAAAATCATCTGCTTGGATACATTAGAGAGCTAATAAAAGCATGAGAAATCATGGGTCTTGAGCCCTTTTAGAAGGAAACGTAGGTAAGTAAGTGAGACATGTGGGATATCTTTTCTGCAAAAAGTTTCTGCGAAAGCCAAAAGAAACAACTGAGAGAGGGAAGAGCTGAACAGAAACTTTAAAGCCTTCTGGGGTAGGAGAAAAAACACTGTACATGTGTCTGCCAAAAGTGGGGTGGGAGGAGGGGTGGGGCTTGAGTAAATGCACAAGACTTCAGATTGAGACTCTAAAGATTTTAACTTACTGGTAAGTGTGAATGAGAAGTAAACCAGTTGTTAACCTTAAAAAGCCCAGCTTCAAATAATCTTAATTCCTATGATGGGATTAAAATGACCTGTGACTGCTAGTAGCCCAGACTCTCTGCCAGAAGCAAAGGTAAGCTTTCTCTAGATACAGATAACATTCTCCCAGCCTTCAAGTTATTTTATAGCTTCTCAAACACATGTCTATACCAAGCACACAAGGAGACAAGACAATGTGGTAAAAACTAAGAGAAAAGACAGACAATAGAAAAATAAATATTGGGGATTCAGATAATGGGGCAATCAAACATGGACTTTTAAAGAAACGATGGACAATACTGGAACTTGGCAGAGAACTGAAAATCATAAAAATGATGGAAATTCTAGAATCAAAAAATACAATAAATAAGGTCTTAGTGGTTGAGGAGAGAGTTGGTTTAACAATAGATTAGACACAGATAAAGAGAAAATAGGTAAAAAGAAAGGATGACTAAAAGAAAAGTGTCAAGAATGAGAAGCAAAAGAATGGAAAATATGCTTTAAAAAGGTAGGGAGTATAGGGAATATCGTTAGAGAATCTGAAATATAAAAATTCTAATTCTGGGGGGAAAACAGTGGTGGAAAAGGAGGCATAAGCAATATTTGAAAAAAAATTATTTCCTGAAACTGAGAAAGGACATCAATTAAAGATTCAGAAGAAACCTTATAAACCAAGCAGGAAAAGAAATAAACTTTTCCTTGATGGATGGTAGGAGAAAATAGCTAACTCCAATGCATATTGATAGTATAAAACAATAATAACAATTTATGAGATTTAAATGTACAGTGAGAGATTCATTTCTAGAATGATGGCATGAGAAAAGTCCATAGACCTGCTTGCCAGAGAAACTACCATAACTGGTAAAAATTCTATTTAAAGAATTCTTAGTTATTTAAACTCTCTAAAAACTCTTCTAAGGCACAGATCAATGAGAAAAAATTACGCAAGAAAATTTACTAAATCTGGGTCAGTGCAGTGGGAGTCTGTGGCCCTTGAGTCCCATACTTCTCTTCCTCCTCCTATTGCTCAATGTGACAAAAACTCCATTCTGGATGAGTGTGACCAAGAATACAGGGCTCTCATGGCCTCCAGTCCCCAGTTACAGTACCCCTCTGGGAGGAGCAGACTTCCAGCACTTCTCATGAGCCCCAACGCCAGGTTTCAGAGACTATGTTTCAGGAAAATGCAGCTGGAAGGTCAGGACCTCCATTTCTCTACCCAGCCTCCAAGGACAGAGCAGAAGCACTCTCCTCAGCATGGCTAACTGAGAATATGGGAGCCTGTTTTCCTTGCCCTCTTCCCAGCTTGCTCCTGGGACAGGGATTCCACATCAGGAGAGGCAGGAAAAGTAACCAGAGGCTACCTCCCCAGACATAGTGCCCTGATTATAAAGCAGGGATGTCACTACCAGAGAAGTAATTGTTATCTCCACTTCCAGCCCCTGAACCAGAGGAAAAGAGAAAGTGTAGTATTAACAAAATAATAGACATGTTCATCAGTGTCCAAGAACTCTGGATGGAATAATAAACAAAACAAAACAATGACAACAAGAATGAAGCAGCCTAAAAGCTCTAGAGAGTGTAAAACGGCAGAAAGATTTTGGAGGGAGTCAAAATGTGGTGTGGGGTCACTTTCTTGCTTTTGGGGTGGTTGCCTGAGTGTGAACCGTAGCTGCGGTACGACATGGAAAGCTGCAGCTGCTTTAGAGAGTTCATCATTTTACTGTCTGGGTCACCAGGGGAAAGAGCCGAGGGCAACTGCACTCATTACAAAGTGAAGGGTGGAATCCCAGGAAGGAGAGAAATGGAGAAGGGCAACCCCAACTGTTATGGCCTGAATCGCGTCCCCCTCAAAATTCATATACTGAAGTTCTAATTCCCAACATGACTGTGTCTGGAGATAAGGCCTTTAAGGAGATAACCGGTTGTGAGATCATAAGTGTGGGGCTCTAATCTGATAGAATCACTTATAAGAATAAATGCCCTTGTAAGAAGAGGATGAGACACAAGAGATTCTTTCCTCACCTGCACAGGAGTAAAAGCCACGTGAGGACACAGACAGGAGGTGGCTGTCTCACCAGCCACCAACTCTGCCGGCATCTTGTTCTTGAACTTCTAGCCTCCAGGATGGTGAGAGAATAAATTTCTGTTGTTCATACCAGCCAGTCGGTGGCGTTTTGTTATGGCGGCCTGAGATGACTAATACACCAACATTTTTGTGAAAATTCTAAGAAATTCTCTGGCTGACCAAGGAATCACACATGGTTGTATGGCTCAGAGTGGTTTGCAGTTAGGGGCTGGCAAATCAGAGCTGAGATTGAAGTGGCTGCCCACCAGAGGGGAGATTTTTGTACCTGGAAGGATCTCTTATACCTGTTTTTTTTTTTTTAATTTTTTAATGTTTATTCATTTTTTTTTTGAGAGAGACAGAGTGTGAGTGGGGGAGGGGCAGAGAGAGAAGGAGACACAGAATCTGAAACAGGCTCCAGGCTCTGAGCTGTTGGCACAGAGCCCAACGGGGGTGCTCAAACTCATGAAACTGGCTGAGGTCGAATGCTTAACCAACTGAGCCACCCAGGCGCCCCACATACCTGTTGTGTGCACAGCCTTCAGCATGTCTCTGCAATGTAATTGGTAAAGAGCTCAGGGCAGGTTTGAAGCTGCTGTCCCACAGCTGCCCTCAGCAGGACCGGGCACTAGACAGATGACCGCAGACCCCGCCAACTTCCTGGGGTAGAAGAGTCTCTCAGCTCCTCTGCTCTGCTCCCAGTCTCAGGCAGGCTGCCGTCTTACACTCAGAGTAAGGTTCCATACACCTCCCGGGGCTCAGGGCATTCCCATGAGGAGTTGGAGGTGGGGAGATGCTGATTGTCTCTATGACCTCACTTTTCTAATCTCTCATTCCAGCCCATACGCTGTTAGGAAAGTTTTGCAAAGTTGGGGTGATTTCTCCTTATCTCTTTCCTCCGTTGCCCTGGGGATGAAAACAACCATGGGACTCCTTTCTTAGAAATTCTCTATTCCATCATTTAGCTTTCTTATTCTTAGCTTTCTAATGAGTTTTTGAAAAGAACTTTTTTTCTTTTTTTAGCTATTCCACATTGCTCTTAATGTTAGCCTGAGTGTGCTAAGTTTAATAGTTTTGTATTTTTCAAATAACAACTTTGGAGTTTATACTATTTTCCTCATGGAGCAAGTAAGTATCTCCTGCTTCTTCCCTCTATCTGTAGTAAAAAATGAAGGAATAAAAGAAGTTATCTGTAGAAAAGTTAGGTGATTTCATGCATATTATAAATAATGTTTAACATAGGCAATTTTTTTGAGAAAAGCAAAAGGAAAATGCATGGCAGTTGCAAAATTACTTTCCTTCAAAATGCTTGTATTTGTTTTGTAGGAATGAATTTACTACTCAACATACATTTTCAAGCTCTTTAAAAAAATTTTTTAATGTTTCTTTATTTTTGAGAGAGAGAGGGAGAGAAAGTGTGAGCAAGGGAGGGGCAGAGAGAGAGAGACACAGAATCCGAAGCAGGCTCCAGGCTCTGAGCTGTCAGCACAGAGCCCGACGTGGGGCTTGAACTCAAGAACCGTGAGATCATGACCTGAGCTGAAGTTGGACACTTAACTGACTGAACCACCCAGGCGCCCTGATGTATTTTCAAGATTTTAATAATTTTTAATATTTATGTAGGAAATGCATCATTATTAAGCTGCCCCCAAAGACTAAAGGTATCATTACACTGAGATATAGCAAGACAAGGTGGAGCAAAATTACTTGTCCCCATGACATAAGAAGAATTATGTCAACGCTGCTTTCAGGAAGACATGGCCCAAACATAATTGTGGTACGACACTCTTTGTTTTGCTGCCTTATTTTGGTGTTATGGTGAGAAACCCAATACTGAAACATGGGGGAAATCCCAAGCACGTGATCTAGGAAAGGTAGGTAGGCTGATGGTTAACATATTTACCAGACCAACACGTACATCAGCCTATGGCTTTTAACATTTAAGATAGACTTGAGTAAGTATATGTGTTAAAGATTCTTCCTGTTTTGCTCACTGTTGTGCATCTGATGCTTATTACAATTTCTAGGACAGAGTGGAATTTCCGATTACTGAAATACAATGACAACATAAATGTTTCAATTTCTCACTCTGTGTTTAGAATCAGCTCTTCTCTATAAAACATCTATGCTATTGAAATTCTACTCTAAGAATTAAAGTCAAGATAGAAAAAAAAAAACTCGCAAATGTTTGGTGCTATAGGGAACCTTGGTTCATACTCTAATTATGTGTTTGTGTGTGTACACATTAAGGCCCATTGAGTTGATGTGATTTCCTCAAAGTAACACAGCTAGATAATGGCAGAGGTGAGTTGATTGCCTATTTAGAAACACAATTCTGTTCTTTAAACCATACTAGGTAAGAAGGTAGGTTTTAGAATTAGACAGGTATGGATTCAAATTGTGGCTTTGCCACTTAACTAACTATATGACTTTCAGCAACCTCCTGGTGGTCCATGAACCTCTGTTTCCTTATTTATCAAATGAGGATGGTAATAGTATCTACCCATTTGGATTATTGTGATGATTAAATAAGAAAATACATAATGCTTTCTGTGCTTTCATGTAGCATTATAAACTATCATAATAGTAATCGTTGATGTTGTCATTATTTTACACTATTTTACACTCACACAAACGCGTCAGTGAGCTTGCTTTTTGTATAAAGGATAAGTAATAGCTAATTAAATTCCCAGAAAGTAATGAATCAGCAGCCTTGAAGCAAGAAATCTGCTCCCTCTTTATTTTTTTATTTATTAAAAAAAATTTGTTTAGTGTTTTTTAAATTTTATTTTTGAGAGAGACAGAGTGCAAGTGAGGGAGGGGCAGAGAGAGAAGGAGACACAGGATCTGAAGTGGGCTCCAGGCTCTGAGCTGTCCACACAGAGCCTGACGCAGGGCTCAAACTCATGGAGTGTAAGATCATTACCTGAGCTGAAGTTGGACACTTAACCATCTGAGACACTCGGGGTCCCCTCTGCTCCCTCTTTAGAGATTAAGGAAAGCTTTGTGGTAGCTACCAAAAGAATGGTTTCTTTCCTTAACAGATTCAAAGTTCTGTTCCTTTCAGTCCTAACTACTGTGGGTAATGGTGCAAGATAGACAATATTAACCATGTTCTGGATTAAATCAGACATGACACACTTTAGCTAGCCCACACACTTTAAGTGGATCTCTTTATTTTGTGTGAGGGATTACTGAAAAAAAATTCCGGTATTTGTGAAAGACTTTAAGAGTGTTTAGATGCAAAATCAATAGCTCTTGAATAAAAACAAGAATCAGATTAAGTTCATGGGTAGCGCTGCTACATGCTAAAATGGGTTGCGTTTGCTTTTGTCAATAAACCATAAATCCATAAATTATCTTAATAGGCATTTAAAGGACCACCGTATTTACATAATTGAAAATAAAGTGAGGTCAGATTTGAGTTGACAATATAGGAGCGATTAAGATAAAAGGGATAACTGGAATCAAGGAAATGAATGAAGTTACCTCAAGAGAGCAAAGAGGCCAGACCAGATCCTTAGAGAAAATCTTAATTGGGGATCAGCAGATGTGAAAAGAGCCACAGAAAGAGAGAGAGAGAGAGAGAGAGAGAGAGAGAGAGAGCAGGCTTTGAAGCAAGAGGAGAAAGAGAAGAGCTTCATTTTGGAGGCAAGGGAGATTTTCTAGAAGAAAGTAAAGAATCAGTAGTGTCAAATACTGTCACACTAACACCTACAGAATTTTTATGCACAAGTTACTTAAGGATAAGAAGGAAAGCTAGTAGCACATCAGTCTTGCAACTGCATTTGTGTTGAAAGAATATAATTTTTATTCTGATTTCATTGTATTGGGTAGGTTGACCAGGGCTGAGGGGGCGGTGGCACAAATCATTGGCGAACAACCTCCAAGCCACATTTGGTGCCAAAACTATGCAATGGAAAAGTTGAGTTACATGTAAAATAAGAAAAGGACCATTATATATTCCAATAAAGGGCCATTGGTGACTTTTGCAATGAGTAAGTCAAAGAATTGTATATAATGATGAAACAGAAAGTTTGTTAGAAAAGGTGGCCAGAAAGAAGAAAGGTAGAATGGTAGCTTGGTGGGGAGGGGTGTGTGGAGAAAGAGGGGGAGAGAGACAGGATAGAGTGCAGGGGTGATAATAACGTGAAGTCAGAGAGGTTTACAAATGGCAGACATCCACATTAGTTGCCATTGACCGTATCACTGAAGTAGGAGGCAAAGGCAGCTGAGCATGAGTGTGCTTAACTGCAATTATGGATTTGAAATAAATGGAAAATGTCCAGATTATCTGCTGCACAGAATAAGCTAGAGAGTTAAGTAGGAGTGAATAAGAGGAATGATGAACATACCAAAGACCTGGCTGAGGTTGAGTAATCACTACAAATGGCATTGCACCAAATTAAGTGGTATGATTTTAACAAATGACCCGATAAGGTAGAGTATATTATATGTTGAGCAGTAAGACCTCACAATGGATCATTGAGTTGGAAGTTAATCTTTGAGAGTATATCTGAAGTTCCTTTCATAACTTTAAAGGCTGCCTCCAGACAGCATTTAAATAGGGATAGCTAGGAGATAGAGGGAAGTATTTTTACCATTCAATCAAAAAACTATACTTTGTTTTCATAGAAAAAAATAATATAACTTCTCTTTGAATTCAATGGACTTACAATGTATACAGAGATGTCCATATATAATGTAGCTAGAGGTAATTCAACAGCTTTATCAGTTAACCATCGCTGGATATTTACAAACCAGAGCATGGTGTAACTTCTCTTAAAGTGAGAGCTGGTAGTAGTTATTACCGAAATAATTATTTGTTTTCAATTCCTTTGCATTTGCTGAGGGTCCATTCTATGCTAGGTCTTCCATAAGGCTCTGAGGGTATCAGGATGAGTAAAATGGAATTCTTCCAGTCAAGGATCGCACAGCATAGATAATACGATAAAATGAAAGGAAAGAAAACATGTGGGGCACTCTGATTATGGTGCCCCCTAGAAACCATGGAACACATGTCACTTTATTCTAACATTCACTTTACTCTAAAATGAATAACATTTACATGAATCTAGGGAGATTTGGGAGCCGTGGTAGGGAGGAGAGAAGTTTTTCTAACAAGTGTGGAGTGGAGAGGGCCTTCTTTGTGACAGTACTGGACAAAACAAAGGGGATAAAATGATGAATAAGGCACAGGCAGTTTCAGGTCTCAAGTGGCTTTCAGTCTGTTGAAAGGCATAAACACAAACACACATCCTGAATGCACTGTGTTAGGTGCCATGATGGTGAGGGTGCTGGCAGGGTGGAAATACAGAGCAGGCGCTGCCCACCTGGGGGGCTAAACAGGATGGGGAGAGTGTCACCAGCATAGAGTGAAGATTTCCTGCAGGAAGAGACGGCTGAGTCCCAACATGAGCCAGGTGACCTGGTGAAGAGAGAGGAGGAGAACATTCCAGGCAGAAGGTACAGCCCACAGACATGGAAGTTAAAAAGAACATGGTTTGTAAGAAGAATTGCAAGCAACTTAATGTTTCTGGTACCTGGATTTTCAAGCTGGAAGAGGCAGTTGTGCTTCACAAGGCCTGTGCCCATTTTATAGATGAGAAAGGTAAAGCTTCCAGAAAAGAAAAGTTAGCATTGTCACAGAGCTAACAGTGGGACCAAAATTCCAACCCTGTCAAATTCACAGCATTTACTTTTCACATTTCCTCAGAATTAATTTTTACAAATATGTATTTATAATGCTTACACCATAAATAGGACAATAAACACTAATTTTTATTGTATCTGTTTTTGTTTAGGAAAAAAATACTTCCTCAGAATTACAAAGGTATTCATGAAATCAAAACTAAGTAACAGAAGAGAGGGAAAAAAGAATAGACAAAATATTTATGCATATGTGAGAGAAATGATCCAAATATATCATACTAAAATAACTTAAGGGGTGCTTGGGTGGCTTAGTTGATTGAGCGTCCGACTTCAGCTCAGGTCATGATCTCATGGTTCGTGAGTTCAAGCCCGCATCAGGCTCACTGCTGTCAATGCAGAGCCAGTTTTTGTTCTTCTGTCTCCTTCTCTCTGCCCCTCCCCTGCTTGCCCTCTCTCAAAAATAAATAAACATTTACAAAATAAGATAGCTTCAATTACTTGTCCATTTGTCAGAAATAACTATACCAAAATTATAATTAGTAGGTTAACAGTGTAGTGATAAGGTGTGTGACAATATCCTCTGGATTGAAAATATCATAGACAAATAGAAATCGCCCTTTGAAGACTTTCTGGTTGTCAATTCTCTGCCTATGTAGAGAACTACCTCAATTCGTGATGAAATCATTCCATCTCTTTAAAACATTAAAGTTAGGGATTTTTTTCACCTTGTCTCAGCAGGCTCCCAAATTCAGAATCAAGTAACTTGTCATCAGCTGGTCTTCATTAGCAAATTGCCATGACCCATCCAAATCTGATGCTCAAAAACAGTACTGAAGGACCAGGGCATGCTTTATTATTTTTTTCCCCCGTTACAGTAGCTAACAAATTGGGCATGAAGAGAAATGATGGCAATGTGATGAAAATAGGAACAGGGTAATTAAAATGAGATAATTTAATAGTGTATACCTTAGGCAAGAGGAGAATGAACTTCTAAAATGTAACCCATTAAACCATAGCAGAAGCAAAGGAAGCAATAAAATCCTACAAATGCTACATAACCTTGGAGATCTCCCTGGGCAGACAAACAACAGACCCCTTGATGAAAAGTGATATTCTAATCTTCATGAACTGGACACATGAATAGAAAAGCAATTATAATACTGACCCATCGTCCTGGATAAAAACATCCACACTCAAAAATAAATGACACAACATGTGAAAAGATCTGCTTAGATATTTTCCACCGAGCAAAAGAAATTAGAGCAGAAGCATCTAGATAGCCTATGAACCAAAGCAAGAAGAGTCAGGTAAGTAGTATTGACTACAGTCTACTTAAAAGGTCTGGTTTTGGGGGCACCTGGGTGGCCCAGCCAGTTGAGCATCTGACTTCAGTTCAGGTCATGATCTCATGGTTCGAGCACCGCATCGGGCTCTGTGCTGACAGCTTGGAGCCAGGAGGCTGCTTCAGATTCTGTGTCTCCCTCTTTCTCTGCCCCTCCCTTACTTGCCCTTTGCCTCTCTCTCTCTCTCTCTCTCTCTCTCTCTCTCAAAAATAAATGAACATTAAAAAAAAAAAAAAGGCCTGATTTTTAAGGAATGGGATTTCAGGTCAGGGGCAGTTTCTTGGTTAGCATAGACACTAAAGCCCTAAATATACAGTTTATTTAGTTTCCTGTTCTGTTTTTCTTTCTTTTCTGTAAGACATTGTAACTGTAAGAAAAGAAAAAGTCAAGAAACGTCAGGCACAAGACACAAGATCTCCAAATCCAGCTGAATAATCATTCAATGCATGAAATACACCATGCCTTTATTGCATAAATTTCAATGGCCAACTTATTACACATTTCAGAAGATTTTTAGGAGATTTCTTTCTAATCCATGTTGGATGGAAAAAAATTTTTCAGAAGACACTAAACTTCTCTAGTAACACAATTGGAAAGGGGACCGGCCTAAATGAATAGAATGTCACTTTTATAGAGGGTCTTAAATTAAACTTTATTTCCTGACTGAGAGTTATATATGCATACAATTAATAATTAATGAATGCTGGGAAAGAGAGGTTCTTGCAGACTGGAATTTAATGGAGAGAAGAGGATTATTTATGAATGGATCTATTATGCAAAATTTGGTATGGCAAAAATGCTTAAATAAATTAAAATTGTGTGATTAAACCTGTAGATTTAATTTGTGTGCACTTAATACATACCATAAGAGCAAATGGTAGTTAAGGCCAAATCTGAATACACACACAGTTTGAATTTGTGAAGTTGGAGATAATGAGGTTTTATTACATAGAACATAAGTATTTGAACTTTCTTTTTTTTTTATTTTTTAAAATGTTTTTTATTTATTTTTGAGAGAGTGAGAGACTGAGCGTGAGCAGGGGAGGGGCAGAGAGAGAGACACAGAATCTGAAGCAGAGCTGTCATCGGATGCTTAACAGACTGAGCCACCCAGGTGGCCCCAGTATCTGAACTTTCTAATGTTGTAAGGAGACACTTGGCTACAACATGAAATTATGTACCATAAAAATTCTTGGAGGTGGAAGTATGGTAAAGAATGGAAGAATATCTTTAAATGATACCAAACTTCAAAGATTTTGGAAAGACAATTTCTCACAGTGGTAGAGACTAAGCTATTTACTCTTTACATAGGATGCATTAAATCATGTTAAGTGAATAAGAATGAATGAATGAATGACTGAAAAACAGAAAAGCAATTTTAGTATTGGTATATGTTTTTCCTCCAAAGACTAAATAAACTACTGGTTACAATAAGTAAACCTCTTCAGGAATTTATTCACATAGTGACTTCCGACTCTAGAGATAGATCACACGACAACCCTGAAGAGTGAGTTGTCACCGCATTCCGTAATATGATAGGGTTGTGAAAGGGTCATTAAAATTGCCGTGGGTATCTATGCAATTTGCCAAAGTCCTCTCCTCTGATTCTTAGACCGTAGTCACTCCCTACTCTGGACTTAGATGTACTGATCTAAATGTAAATAGCTGTGATATGCCATAACAATATATAGTTTCCTTGATTTCAAAATTAAGTGACATTGCACTTTAATTCTAAGTGATACCATTTAGTGTACTCTCCATATTCTCCACTCACTACTCTGGGGAACACATCCTCAGCCCTTTCCAACCCAGTCCGTTGTTCAAAGAATCCTCCTATGAAATCTCTCTTCATGTTACTTTTCTCCATTGACCTATTTTTCATACCATTTCTCCCTTCCCTCACATTACTGCTATTTCCCATCCAACCGTGTCTGATCTGGTCCTTCTCTGCCCTTCAATATTTAGCAATATGAAAACTTAGTTCCCTCAAGTATGAGTGTAAAAGAGTACTAAAGATTAGTTAAACTTGTCTTCCACACCCACTTAACAACTTTTCATGGTTAAATCTGAATATTGAAATTCAAATAAAATTTAATGAGCATATGTTATGTAGGCAAGTGTATGATATTATGAGACATCATCTTCCTAATTTTATGGCATCTGAACAGACTTGGATTAAATAACTGGCTCAAAGTCACGTAGTTCAGACTGGATTCAAAACCATCACTTGTGACTACAATGTAATCTGCCATTGTCGTCTAATAAGTGTAATATAATTAGGAATAATCAAGCAGATAGAAAAACTGTAGGGGAGATATTTTGGCCAAATGCATGCTGTGATAGTTTGAGAGCTCACTGGGATAGGTAGATACTGACTTCACTGATACATAGGTTTATGCTTGTCCCTGGAAACTCTGTATCTTCCAATATGGTAGCCACTAGGCCCATGTAGCTATTAAGCTTATGAAACATGGCTGGTGCAAATTAATATGAGCTGCCACGTAAAAAACACTCTGATTTCAAAGGCATAGTTTTTTTAAAAAAACAGTACACACTTTCACGTTAACATTTTGTATGTTGTTGACATGTTGGAATGATGTTTTGAATACATGAGGTAATATTAGAATTGGTCTCACTTGTTTCTTTTTACCTTTTTGACATGGGTGTTAGAAACTTGCTGATGTGACTCCCATGATGTTGCCATTGGACAGCACTTCTTTAGATCCCGTGTTCTGTGTGATCCCCGACTGGCAGTATTGCATCCACTGGGACTTGTGAGAAATGCAGAATCTTGGGCCTCACTCAAGAACTACTGAATCAGAATCTGCATTTTAACAAGATTCCCAAGCTATTTGTATTCATATTACAGCTTGAGAAGTAGTTTCTTGACTTCAGGAGAGTTGAGCACAGACAATCGTGTGTTCCTCTATGCTTCTGCAATCCCTTGAGCCCAGGGTCCATGTAGAAATCACCACAGTGCTTTAAGCGCCTACGATAGGTCTTCTCTTGAGGGCTTATTTAACGGTTATTAAATAGTGTTAGTATTAGTATTTATCTGATTTATCTGATCAGTAAATAATCAGATATTCCTTTTCTACTACTCTAACTGCTTTTCCCATACTGGAATGACAATGGCTGCAAATACTGCCTGTGTGGCAGTCAGTACCATTGAGAGTTAAAACACTTCTATGTCTCCTACACTAAAGGCAACGGGAGACAATGGCCAGATGAAAACAGTAGGACATATGAATTTCATGTATACAATATATCTCTTCCTGAAACAGAAAGGAAGAACTGGGACGGGAACAATTGCATGAGAAAGTCTAGCAATGCGGCAAGAGTCTAATTGTCAGCCAGCTCTCCTCCGGGAGCAGAGTATATGAAGGTTATTGCTCAACAGTGCAGGCAGACAGCCTGCTGCCTTTGTCTGCTTTGCAATTTACAATTGGGGGATGAAGGGAAACCAAGCAATATTCTTTTCTGTTTCCCCTTTCCTTGTTCTTGTTACCAACAGTACTCATTCTGTTTTGCAACTCTGCCTCTACTCATTGAGGAATTTAGATGGAGTTTGTTGGTTCTGAGAGCAAAGTGTCATGCTAATGAATCACTAAAAAGAAAGCTGGTCTAATTATAGCCAAATGCTGCAAAATAATCTTACTTATGATTGCCCCTGATTAGGTGTAGGCTGCTGTGTTCACTGCAGGGGACTGCAGATTATCACTGAAACGCAAGGTGCCCACTGACTTCCAGGAGGGGAAGGACTAACAGAAAACAAAAATATTGCAGCTGTGCTCTATTATTTTGCTGTTAAAGTTATGTCTTAAAGTTTCGATAGCTTGAAACTGGTATTGTACAATTAATGCTTATTAGTGAAATGATACCATGTTCAATAAATATATAATCCACTGATAGCTAAGTATGCACTCATAAGCTACCATAGTATTATAGGCATGTTGCATTTACGTATAAGGGATAGTGATTTGTTTAAGCGACTGCCAACGAAGGTTGATTTGCTCTAAATCTAAGTGGAATATCATGGAACTCGTCAGGGGTCACAAGAGTATCAATCTCAGCTTGCTGAGGACACGCTCTAGATTTGAAATGGTTCTGGAGAACTTACCAGACTTTCAGAGACCTTCTTTCCAGTGACCTGTCACTGCTTTCCAGGTACTCCAAACAGGAATGCATTGTGTTTTCTCCTTGTCATCTCCCCACCTCTGCTGGGTTCTAGTTTCCTGTATCCCTGCCCCCATCCTGTCAATTCAGCTCACACTATTCTGTCAGGGTCTCCCTAACCACAGTCCTATTTTAAGATCTTTCAAGATGAAGCCTTCATTGCTTTTTGGCATTTCTTTCTTTGTTTTCTGGCTCAGATTTTAGAGGAACTATAATTTGCTGAAGTCATCATTTCAAGTCAGTCCAGCTTTGTGACAAGGTGGCCATGCGCTGGGATCACGGGCGGGGACATTTCCCTAATATATTTTGGGGAGGGCCAGACATCATAGCTGAGAACATACAATGTGTAGGTACTGCTCTAGGGGCTGGAAATACAAAAATGAGTATGACAGACATAGTCCCTGAAATTGCCAGTAGTAATAAATGCTATGGAGAATATTACCATAGAGGAACAGGAAGAAGATTGACTGACAGATTTGTAGATAGGGTGAACAGAGAAGGATTCTCCCAGAATATCACATTTAACTTGCCATGTGAATGAAAAGAGTCAGTCATAGGAAGATCAGGGTAAGATGATTCCAAGCATAGGACACAGCTTGTGCAAAGGCCCTGGGCAGGAAGAAGCCTAGCATGTTCAAGAAAAATTTAAAAAGCCACCATAGCCGAAGATCTGTGGTCAAGAAGCACACTGATATGAAATTAGGTTAGAGAGGTAGGCAGGACCAGATGCTATAAAGCTCTGCAATCCAGGACAAGGTGTTTGGACTTTATTCTAGGTGAAATGAGAGCCACCGGAATAATATGATCAAATAATCTTACTTCACAAGCCTGTGTTGAATAATTGCCTTATTTTTGTTGACTTTAACTCAATTTATATGTATCAAAATGGCCAATAAAACTGAGAAGGTGCTCAACTTTATTAATCATTAAGAAAATGATTAAAACACAGTGGGATTGTAGTGCACATCTCCCAGAATGGTGAAAATTTAAAACGATGAAAAATGTCAAGTGTTGGTAGTGTAAACTGGTAAACCGAACACCACCCCCATCCACCCCCCCCCACACACGTATACTTACATCTCATGACCCAATAAAAATGTATACATATGTGCACCAGAAGACTTGCACTAGGTTGTTCCAATAGCCCCAAGCCGGGAACTATCCAAATGGATAAATATGGTGTAGCATACCCACACTACTCTATAGCAGGGGTTGGCAAACTACGACTCGTTGGCCAAATCTAGCTCAGTGCGTGCTTTATTACCGGCCCTTGAGCTAAGAATGGATTTTACATTTTTAAAGGGGTTCTAAAAGCAACAACAGCAGCACAAACAAACAAACAACAATAACAACAACAAAGAAGAATATGTACCAGAGACTATATGTGGCCTGCAAAGCCTAAAATATTTACCGTCTGTTCTTTCACAGAAAAATTTGTGGACCTTGAACACAGCAGAGGGAATGAACAAACTGTAGCTACAAGCAACAATGTGAGTGGATTCACAACATGCTGAGCGAAAGGAGTTCTGTCGACAAGGTGCACCTGCCCTATAAACAGACAAAATCAACCTGTGGTCTGAGAAGTCGGGTTAGTGGTTATATTCAACCAGACTGGTAACAGGAAGACGGGGTCAAGGGATGCCTCCAGGGTTCGCCAAGCTGCACACTTATGATATGTGTAAGCATGCATTATTTGAACAATTTACATCTGACAGATAAAGGAAAATGCAGCTTAAGTTCTTGAAGTCCCCCCTCCTCTCTCTCATGTATAAATCTTGAGGATTTTTGTGGCAGCCAGAGAGTTGAGAGACTTTTCATCTTTGGTCTATCGTAGTTACAGTTATGTCCTCATTTTCTGAACCATGTGTTTCTTTCAGGAACTGCTATTTGAGTATAAAACTAGGATTTTTTTTTAACCCAATACTTAGATCCTTGTAACTTAGGCCCTTCCTTACTTCCTTATTCTTGATTGTAGTCTTTCCCTCCCATCTCGTATCCAAGCCACTAGGCAATCTGTGGGCTCTACCTTCCACACAGTTCCACAGTCCAGCCATGATTTTCTGCCCTCATGGTTACAAACACAGTGCAAGCTGCCATCATATCTAGTCTCTGAACTAGTTTATTGGCTTTTACCCTTGAGTCCCACGTGTGTGTGTCCAACCTTTGAAAACAAAGGTTGTGTCTCTGCTCGGGTCAGAAACCTTGAGCAACTGTCCTGTTCACTCAGAATGAAAGTCAGAGCCCTCACAATGACTAAGGTCGACGCTATTTCTAGGTTCTCTCCTGCAAACACATATTCACTCCCCTCTGCTACGCGGGCCTCCCTCTCTTCCTCAAAAATATCAGGAACATTCCTGCCTTGGGGCCTTTGAACTAACTGTTCCCTCTACCTGGTTTGCTCATTCTCCAGATATCTCCAGAGCTAAGCCCTTGCCTCCTCCAAATTTTTACTTAAGTCTCACCTTTTCAAAGATACTAGCACTCAGGCTTTTTGTGATGATTCTATTTAAAATTGTCAGCAGCCCCTGTTAATCTCTATGATCTTGCCTTTTTAAAAAATGCTTATTTATTTATTTTGATGGGGGGGGATGAGCAGAGAGAGAGGAGAGAGAGAAGCCCAAGCTGACAGCGCGGAGGCTTATGTGGGGCTAGAACCCATGAACTCTGAGATTACGACCTGAGCCAAAATCAAGAGCCAGCCGTTTAACCCACTGAGTCACCCAGGTGCTCTATGACCTTGTTTTGAAAAAAAAAAAAAAATTCAGTTATTGCATTTGAACGTCTTATCTACTTATTTATGATGGTCATTGTTTATTATCTATCTTTTCCAGCTGGGACAGCTTTTCTTGAAGACAGTGAGTTTTTATGCATATAGTGCCATATCCCAAGTGTCTATACCAATGCTTGGCACACAGAAAGTTTCAGTAAATATTGATGAATGAAAGAATGAATGGATGGAGTTCTGTCTCACAGGCACACTATTCCTCTAGCATCTCTGAGTCTTGGCACATCTCTGAGGTACTGCTATCGAATGAAATGTGTCATCACTACTCAAGGGCCCAGTCAGTGATCACTATTCCCCATCCAGTATAGGGAATCATGTCTTCTTACCCTCTGGCTTCTATGCTACTTCTGCCAGAACACGTTTAGAGAAGCAAAGCCATGAGGCAGATTATTTTTAAATATCTAAAGCTTCCAAACTTGGCCCAAACCTTCTCTGCTTAGGATAAGGAAGAGAAAATGAAAATACAAACACCCAAAAATAATTTATCCCAACACCCATAGATGTCTTTATATTCCGAAGAGAGTCAGGTGTGGAAAGCTTCGGAGCCATTGTGGATTGGTGAGTTTTGAGAACAAAATTTAAAGGTCTCAGCTTCGGGCCTATTGACACTGACTTCATTTTCTGTGGCTTTATAACCAGGAGATTTGGTGTCACTTTTATAGAAGACCCAGTATTTATACTTTATTTCAGCCGGGCATTGAAAGTTAGTGGTTTGTGCTTTATGATACCAAATATTTTTTAACTCCATGTTATGCTGTCACATAAAATATACCAATTTTTCTGAACTTGTTTTTCAAGGTCATGTTTAAACAATTATTTTATTACGTAAATGAAGCCTACATGTGCTGAAAAGTGGGAACATGATGCCAGATTTACAATGGAGAAACAGATATCCACAGGAAACTCAGGTTCAACATTTATTTTTATTTTTATTAAAGAGAGAGCACAAGCAATGGAGGAGAGAGGGAGAAGGAGAGAGAATCTTAAGTAGGCTCCACGTCCAGCACTGAGCCTGACGGGGGGCTCTATCTCAGGACCGTGAGTTCATGACCTGAGCCAAAATCAAAAGTCAGTCACTTAACAGACTGAGCCAACCAGATACCTTCCAAGTTCAACACTTAAACGGTTTGGTACTTACTAAGGTAAATAATAAGGCTACATTATCACAGGAAGATGATTTTAAATGCTACTATAAAATGTGTTTTGTTCTATGACTGTAACTCCAAGCAGAGATCTCATTTGTTAGTGGGAATGATAAAAACATATTTTGATGCTAGTTGACTCAAGTGAAAAGGTTTATCCTTCTATGGAGAGAAGAACAAATGGGTGGCAAGGCAAAGGCTCTAGAAATGCACAGCAAGCGAATGAAAACATCAGAGTCACTAAGCAGAGATAACAACAGTGGTTACACAAAATCGTCACATCGTCTATCATGGGTCCTTTCTTCATTAGAAATGTTCATGATATGAAATTTTCTGTTCATCAAATATATCTAGGAAATGTAACTCATGAATCACACCAAATAAATGATATTTTAGTTAAATCTTCATAACTTTTTCATTTAAAAAAAGACCACATAAGGTTAGTCATGTATGATTAATTAGCATTTTACTCTAAAAGATCTGATAAAGGGGCCCAGAATTCACTTTAACTATTTTTATTATTATTTTGTAATTGGGTGCCCAGAGAATGCTCCTATATATCATAACTGAGATATTAAGGCAGGGGTGCTTGATCTGCTACAGAACATACCAGACTTCAAATTTAGGCTCAGCAATCAAGTTGACCTTGGGCAAGTTACCTAACTTATCCAACACTTAGTTTTCCCACCTATAAAATGAGGATAATAATAATGCCCACTGCATAGGATTATTGTGAAGATTAATTGAATAATATATAAAACATGCAGTTGAGTGTCTGGCCCGTAGTATAAACTCAGTAAGTGCTAGTTGTTGTTATTACAGTTTTTTTGGAAATTAAGCTTTATAAATATAGCTTTACAAGCTTACAGTATTGATTTTTTTTTGCACTCAGGTACAGAACTTTACATTTATTTCCATTAAATGTCTTCTCATTAAATGCAGCCTATCCCACAGGAGTACTGATGCATAGGGGCACTTGTACCCCAATGTTTATAGCAGCACTCTCAACAATAGCCAAATTATGGAAAGAGCCTAAATGTCCATCAGCTGATGAGTGGATAAAGAAATTGTGGTTTATATACACAATGGAGTACTATGTGGCAATGAGAAAGAATGAAATATGGCCCTTTGTAGCAACGTGGACGGAACTGGAGAGTGTTACTCTAAGTGAAATAAGCCATACAGAGAAAGACAGACACCATATGGTTTCACTCTTATGTGGATCCTGAGAAACTTAACAGGAACCCATGGGGGAGGGGAAGGACAAAAAGAGAGAGAGAGAGAGGTTAGAGTGGGAGAGAGCCAAAGCATAAGAGACTCTTAAAAAATGAGAACAAACTGAGGGCTGATGGGGGGTGGGAGGGAGGGGAGGGTGGGTGATGGGTATTGAAGAGGGCATCTTTTGGGATGAGCACTGGGTGTTGTATGGAAACCAATTTGACAATAAATTTCGTATATTTAAAAAAATGCAGCCTATCCCTACACATTATTGTCTTTGGTCTCACATTTATCATTTGACTCCTCTTCTACCCTTCTGGCCTCCTACTATTCAGAATCCTGATTGTCATGTCCTCTAAATCTTTACCCAACTCAGTTGTAAAAATGGAAGGCAAAACAAGGTAATATTCAGATCCCTAAATTTCAACCTCATAAGTTTAATTAATAGCAGGTCAAAAATTAGCTCTCTTTGGGTAAAATCATTCCATCTGTTAGAAATCTTTGAATATTCTTTCATAGAGTCAACATTGCATGTATCACATTATACTTCAAATACTTTTGTACATTTCTCACTTCCTCTACTAAACTGTAGTCTTCTTGTTACTAGGGATTATGACTTACTTATCTTTATTATTTATTCATTTAATCCCACGGTACGTACCAAACAGAGTACCTTGTATATGCACTTGGTCAGTAAATGTTTTAAGAGTTAACAGAATGAAAAAAAAATCAAAGATGGACATATATTTGTCTTAAAAATATTATGGTTCAATTGCAAAAAAGGTTACATTCTTCTAGAAGGGGATAAACCCACCTTTGAGATCAATAAAGTGACAGTGATCATAAAAAGGTCATCCTCACATCTGTTTCAGATTTCTAAGCATCACATCCTTCTTGCTCTCTTCCACCTTAGACTCTCCTGCTGTGAAGCTTAATTAAACCATGTTTGCAAAGCATACTGAATTCTTTGGAATAAAGATTGCATGGAATTGCATTATGTGTTCAGTGATGTTAGCATGTCTCTTTGGTCATGTCTATGAATCCCATGCTACTCCAAATTGGAAGCAGCAAAGCAATAGATAATCTGAAGTGATATAAAAATATAACACATTTCCAGTGACTGTTTCTAGAAGACTTTAAAACGTGTTTTCTTCTAAAACATTTATCCCTTATGGCCTCTCTTGCTAAAAGGCAATGAGCAGAGCTTGGAAACCGATTCTAACTCTGCAGATAATTAACTTTATTTCATTGCACTATGATGGATGAATTGAATGACCTTGGGCAATCACTTTACATTTTAAACCTCAATGTCTTCCTCTGTGAAACATGGTGTCAGAGTAGATGATCTCTCACTTACCTTTAATATCTGCCAAACTGTCAAGCAAATAGGGTTGTGTAAATTTCTTATGCACAGATTTATATACACCATTGTATATGACATCACAATTATAATTCTAGGCCTCATAGATTAGGATGAAAATGAGTTCATAATTTAAGCAGAAGTGATTTAGAGAAGGATTGTAAAATTTAACTGATTGTCTTAAATATTAACCACCTGCAAGGTCCTCCCACTTATTCTTCACATTGGATACATCCTGGCCATCCTCTCAAGTACAGGACTATGGAGGGTCCCTCTTCTGGGCTGTTCTATGTTGTCATTTTACATTTATTCTCTACATGTTTTCATTCTCCATCTAAATTGTAAACTCACTGAAGAAAGGCCTCATGTATTACTTCTTTCTATCTTCAAAAGGACATACATATCTCGGCATTAAGACATCTTGAGCACTCAGTGATTAAGTAGACTTTATCAATATCTGATTACTATCCCAGTCGCAATACCATTAAACATAAGCAATTTTAAATGCCCATGTAATATATCATAATGAGAATCAACATGGGTCCAAAACTTGAGTCTGCCACTTTACCCAAGGTCTCTACCTCTCAATTTACAAACCTGCAAAACAGTGAATACCTGCCTTTTAGAGATGTTATGAGTGTTACATGAAATAATATGAGCAAAGCTGACACATACCAGATATTTGACAACCAGTAACTATTGGTATCATTATTATTAGAATGATAATGGTAGACATGCACTTGGCTTTTGTACATTTGCACAGCTAATCAATGGTCTTCAATTTCTGTGTGACCAAATCTCTTGAGGAGCTCCTCAAATATTTAGCGATTTAGGAGCTACCCCTGGAGAGTCTGACTCTGGTGGTCCTCGAAACTTGTTTTGAGAAATGCTGTTTCACAGTTGAATTTTTCCTAACATATCCTTGTTCTTAAAATTCTTTAAAAAACTTTCCTCAGAGTTCCAGAGTTGTCAAGCATTTGACTGTTTACTAAGTATTAAAATATTAAAATATTTTGATGCATGCTATCTTGAAAGGTAAGTTGCTTGTGGAAACAAACTAGAAGATATAAGCTTGAAAAACAGGGATGAAAAATTAACTAGTGCAATTTTCCTTACCAAAGGAAATAATTGCTTTCTCATAGCCTGAAAATTACACAAACTCTTTCCCCCCTCATATTATAACTGCCATTTCCAACTTTCAAGTATGGCTAAGACCTCAGGTTACTCATATATTCTTTGAACATCAATATTTTAGACAATTATTTTTAAGGGCAAGGTTTACATTGCATTTCATTTCAGTCTTCTGCCAATTGGCAATATCACTATACAATTGAGAGTGTCAGTAAATTGCTTCAACCAATACTTTTTGATACATCGTGCCTTAGCTGGACTTTCAAGCACTTCAGAATTTTGAGAACAAACCATAAAAGATTAAGGGCGTCAGGGCAAAACATATTAGGATTGTAGATACAAGCACTTTCTATCAGCACAGATTTTTGATCTGTAGTTTAACTTTAGTCTTTCAACTTTTTTTAGTATTTAAACTTTTAGTCTTTTCTTCAGAAAATCTAAGACATTGTGAAGAATACTGAGGACAAATAAACTGACTTTATCCAAGAACCCAAGTCATTTCCTATCAGTGCCTATTTGCATTGGTTGGGGGTATAAGTTTAATTACCATAAGACAGGAATCAAAATAATGGTAGTTTAAAGAAAATGAAATCACTTTGTCTTCACAGAAAAGTCTGGGTTAGTCATCCAGGGCTGGTGGGGAGCACATCCCAATCATCAGAGGCTCACATTGCTTCCATCTTGTTGTGTGAACACTCCCAACACAGAACTTGAATTTCACTGTCCACCCAAGGTGGATGTCCCAAGTCTTGCCAGTCATCCTCACTATGGTCCATGGGAAGGGAGTCCTTGGAGGGGTTAAGCCTGCTTCTTCCCTTGAAGTACACCTAAAAGTTCACTGACATCTAAAAGTTCATTCACTTCCCAATGGGAAGAACTTAGTCGCCTGATCACATTTAGCTTCCGGGGAGGATAAAAATGTAATTTTTAGCTAGGTTGTCATATACCTAGCTGTGATTCTATTACTATCTACTAAGTGAAGAATGGATTTGGGGACACATCTAGCTTCCTCTTCTATACCTGATCTTCATTGAGTTCAAGTGGACTGATACAATGTACCATGAGTGCCACTGAGTCAGTGTACTAACTGGAGACCTTAGGGTCATCTGCCACCTAACGAGATTGTATGAAAGGTAGAAATAGTGTTAAGAAAGGGTGTACTGGGGCGCCTGGGTGGCGCAGTCGGTTAAGCGTCCGACTTCAGCCAGGTCACGATCTCATGGTCCGTGAGTTCGAGCCCCGCGTCAGGCTCTGGGCTGATGGCTCAGAGCCTGGAGCCTGTTTCCGATTCTGTGTCTCCCTCTCTCTCTGTCCCTCCCCCGTTCATGCTCTGTCTCTCTCTGTCCCAAAAATCAATAAACGTTGAAAAAAAAAAAAATTAAAAAAAAAAAAAAAGAAAAAAGAAAGGGTGTACTAATGTATCAGAGACAAAATGTGCTTACCTTATATCAATTCTTTTCCCAAGGGTTAGCCTGATGACTTAATGGTTTGGAAACGTTTAAATAGTTTTTGGTCTAAGCATCTAAATTGCTAACGAATTAAGGGAATCAAGCATTTTTATTACATACCAAAATATAGAGAAGCTCGGGCCTTGTCTAGGAGAACCAGTACCAACCTGATATCAGGCATTTAACTTTATGATCAGACCAATACACGCTCACAAAAATGCTAAAATTTGGATATACACATTTATACTCACTCTGTAATATATCCCATGATCATTCTGTAAAAGTATAAGAACTATTCCCTTTCACAGTTGCTTAGTATTTCATTGTGTGAATGCACTACTGTTATTCAACTAGTTCCCTGTTGGTGATAATTTAGGTTGTTTGCAGTGTTTGCTTTTATCAATAGTGCTACAATAAAGGGCCTTGTGTGCATACTATCTTTTTTACAACATTAAAAAAGCATATCACTGGGAGGGAGGCTTGGAAGTAGCATTGTATATCTTTAGGTACTTAAAAAGATTTGCATTTGTTCTACAGATTAACATTGTAGTTTATGTTAGCCTGGGTTCTTTCTCTTTCAGGGGCATAGGGGTTCCCTTTGTTGGCTTTCCATTATGAGCAAGAGTAAAATAGGTCATCAACTTTTTTTTTTCCCTGCCCCCTTTTCCTCCTTAGCATCTATTTTGAAGTAATATCCTTTCATTCTCTGTTTAAACCTATGATACTATTAATGAGTCTATTCGATGTTTTCATGTACTTTCTTCAAACTTCCCCCATATTCTGTTGACTAGCAGAGAATACAGCCATTACATACCACATCATCTTCCTTACAACTGTTTTTTGGTCTGAGTTTAACAGTTAAATATATATTTAATGCCAGTCCCTATGTGGGTGTCACTCCAACAATGTTGGTTATTTGAAACGTATTGTCTAATAGAGTTTTTGGAGAATGCACGTGGAAATAGTATTTCCTGAATTTTTGCAAGCTCATACATAATCACTTGTCTTTGGGATTTTGTAACATAAGGATAAGTTTGGATCAAATCTCTTTTCCTGAGTATCTTAAATATGTTACCCATTTACATTCTGACATAAAAGCCAAAAGGTCTGATATTCTTTCCTTTATAAGTTACTTGACCATTTTGACTGGATGTTCAAAGGTGAAAATATATATATATATATATATATATATATATATATATTTCTTTAAAGTTCTTTTTTCTTTAAAGTTCAATTGTTTTACTAGAGTATATATCAATATGGACCATTCTAGGTTAATTTTCCTGGATATATAGTAACCCTTTCCAATTTTTGGTTTCCAATTTTTTTATCCCAGGAAATATTTCTTGCTTTATAATTCTAGTGTTTGTCTTAGTCCTTTGCTTTGATTTTTCTTCTTTGGCAATTTCTATTTTATGCATAGGAAATCTTCTTTGCCCATATTCTGCATTTTTCACTTTCTCTTGCATTCTTTGTATCTCTCTTCATCTGTGAGTTTTCAGTGTTTCATCCTTTCAATTATCTGTTAAAGTACTACCTGTGGGTTTTTTTCACTTTTGAGTTCCTTTATAGTTTATTGTTCACAACTGAAGTGATTTTTTTTCTTTTACCTCCAAATCTTTCCTGCACTTCGATAATCTCTTTTTTAAAATTTTCTTTCTCCAATTATTTTATTATTGCATTTTTCTAATTGCTGCCGATTTGGCTTCTCTAAGACTTCTATCATTTTTCTTAATTTCTTTTACATTGTATTTAAATTAGGCTAGGGACTTCAATTGTTCTGTAGCCGTGTCTTTCCGTCTTGTATTTTATAATAAACTTGTATGAAATTGTCTACCGTGCTTTTCCATTCTTATGATAAGTTGGATGCATTTTCTTCTTTTCTTAGGAGAAGAGGTGAGGCTAGATTAGATTTCCCAGTCTCATAGTTCTGGGACTCCTGTTTCTGTGTGCTTGTGAAGTGTTCAGGTACACGGTCTAGTACATGCTGTGGTTTTCTAGTTCTATTCCTCTTTAACATTTAAAAAAAATTTTTTTAATGTTTATTTACTTCAGAAAGGGAGAGAGGGAGAGACAGAGAGATGGGGAGAGAGACCACGAGCCAGGGAGGGGCAGAGAGGGAGGCACAGAATCCAAAGCAGGCTCCAGGCTCTGAGCTGTCAGCACAGAGCCCAACACGGGGCTTGAACCCATGAACCCTGAGATCATGACCTGAGCCGAAATCGGAAGTCCGACGCCTACCCAACTGAACCACCCAGGCACCCCTCCTCTTTAACATTTTTATCTAGAACTTCTCTTTTCTTTGCCCTATGGTCCCAGCCTTAGTTAATTTTGATTCTACTCCTGGAAGTTTCTCCTCAGTGTCAGACTCTGCTATTCAGTTAGTGTCGAAGTGCTTGGGGCCCGGACTGCTCTAGCCGTGACCAGCATACTTGGTCTCCTACACTCATCAGTGAATTGGAGATTGCACAGACTCCCTGCATGTTTCAGCTCCTGGTCTCAGATTCACATGTTCAGTGTTGTATGCAATACTTATTGGCTATTCTCAGTTTGCTAGCAGTCAAGCAAACTGCTCTCCTTCTCTCCTGTGTGCTTGATTTAATATGAATCTTGGTGCTGTTGAATTTTCCTACTTGTATATCTTTTAGAGTTCATGGGGATTCCTTGCTACTGAGTTTTGTTCTATATGGTTGCTGTGGGACTTTGGTTAGCTATCCTACCACAGTTTCTGTGTGGGATTCAATGTTGTTATGCTACCAGATATCTTCCTAGATTCCTCATCCTTGACCACACATGTTTTTCAGAAAATGGAGTGAAAACCAACCCACATATCTGGTTGAATGAGATTACCTAGTGGTAAATATCTGAACTCACATTTGTACAGGATATAAGATTCCACACTGCTCCATTTTTTAAAACAAATTCCCCCCCTGTCTGCAGAGTCCTCATGTGGCAGTGGAAATTATATCAGTTTTTGTAATAGCAGAGGCTCTTCAGTCAAGTGGAAAAGTCACAAGTATTCCATGTCATATATAATGAGTGAAATTTCAATAAGTAGCAACAAAGCAAATGTGTATAGGTTCAAAATGGTGAGAACAGAAGCTAAAGAGACATTGAAGAGAGGACTATAGAGTGAGAAGCACATAAAGAAGGGGATGTAGGATGGAGTCAGAAGGATTCCGAATAACATACCAAAGTCTGAACTTGCCAGCAAAAACTTTTGAGAAAGGGATTGCTGGGTTTTTTTTTTTTACTTATGTTTTAACAACATGACATTGGCAGTAGTGTAAAGGATGGTGTGAAGAAGTAGCAGGGGAACTAAGGCCACTGTCATAAAATTCAATATATTTGAGTGTTTGAAGTAGAGAGAGGGAATCAGTTGATACAGGTAAAACAGTTTCAAAACTAAGCATTATTTTTACTTTAGTAAAAGTGGCACAAATCATAAAAAAAACATTAGGCTAGAGGGAAGGTCTCACAGTCAATGGAAAAAGAAAATCATCCAATGTGTTATCTATGCTGGAATATAAAAACCCACCAGTTGATAATAAATTGGTACAGCCACCATGGAAAACAGTATGGAGGTTTCTCAGAAAACTAAAACTAGAACTACCATATGATCTGGCAATTCCACTTTTGGGAATAAATCTAAAGGAAATAAAAACACTATGTTGAAGAGATCTGAGCCTGCATGTTCATAGCAGTATTATTTATGATAGCTGTTATAAATATGGAAACAACTTAAGTATCCACAGACAGATGAATGGATAAAGAAGTTGTGATATATACACATATCACATATATCACGTGTGTGTGTGTGTGTGTGTGTGTGTGTGTGTAATCCAGCCATAAAAAAGAAGGAAATCATGCCATTTGAGACATCATGGATGGTCCTAAGTGCATTATGCTAAGTGAAAGAAGTCAGACAAAGACAAATATTGTATGATCAACTTATACATGGGAGGTGGGGGGATGGGGAGGGGGAAATAGGTGAAGTTGACCAAAAGGTACAAACTCCCAATTATAAGATGAATAAATACTAGGGAGTTTATGTACAACATGATGACTATAGTTAACACTATTGCTTGGCATATTTGAAAGTTGTTAAGAGAGTAGATCCTAAAAGTTCTCACCATAGGGAAAAAAAACCCCTTTATTTTCTTTTTATTTATTTTGGTATCCATATGAGATGATGGATGTTAGCTAAAATTATTGTGGTAATCACTTTACAATATATGTAAGTCAAACATTATGCTATATATCAATTATTTCTCAGTGAAACTGGAAAAAACCCTACCAGTTAATGTCTCTCAGAGAGGAAGGCTATAATGGAAAGTTACCTTCCATCACAGCCTATGTAAAACACAGAAACCTTAATTCTTCTGGGGAAATTACTCATATTTACCATTAAGAGAAACTCTAGGTAAGAATAAAAGGTGAAGTATTTTCTACTATGTTTGCTTGTTTAGAACCAATTAGCTGTTTCTGGAAGAGCAGAGATTCAAGAAACAATGGAAAAGTGGTTAGATGACCAGGAATATAAACTAGTGTTGCAGGATTTTTTTACCTCAATACCCAGGGTTGGTTGTCTTGCCGCTTCAAAGAATGAAGAAGTGGACACAGAATAAAATAAACAGCAGGCCAAAGTTTATTAGAGTATAAAATAAGGAAGTAAGAATAGTATGAAAACTCTCTTTATAGAGAGGGGGTATTCGAAAGTTAATGCCCGCACACCGCAGGCAAAGGACTCCACCATTTTATAGGATTTTGGTCAGCCCCTCTCCTTCCCCCTTGGTCCTTCTCAAGTCCTACCCTTATTGGCTAGATAACCCTAAAGGCTCAGTCATTCCTTTTTGATTTGGCTTGTTTCCATTGTATGAGGGGTGGTCAATGGCCATACCATTCCTTGTGGGTCATTTTTTTTTTTTTTTTTTTTGGTTTTGGTTTTTTATTTGTGAATCAATTTACAAAATTTTTATTTTTATTTTTTATTTGTTTATTTTATTAAATAGAATTTATTGTCAAATTGGTTTCCTAGGTGGGTCACATGTTTTAAGGTCTACTTATTTTTAGTCAGATCTTTTGTTTGTCAATTTTCTGAGGGAAACCTGAGGTGGAGTAGATGGCTTCTGAGTAGATGGCGTCTATTACATTCTTAAGAGGAACTTTATGCCTGAGGGGTTTGCTCAAGGTCAGATGCTCCCAGAAGAAATGTTTTAAAAATATGTGTTTTTCCCCACCCAGGGACCTTCAAGCCCTACCCTTTCCCTTTCTGCCTACTGAATCCTATCTTCCCTATCATACTAGGGAGCCTCAGTCAAGGGACTGGACTTTTAAAAATAATAAGAACTGCAGCAGATTTTGTGGCTGCTCTGCCCAATGTCCTCTCAGCTCACCTCCAGGTATATGTGCGGAACTCGGGGACAGTTTGCATGCGCTCGGATGGCACCCATTACAGATACCAGCCTCTTTCTGCTTTCCTCCCTGAGGGCTTTCTTTGAAAACTCTTTTACTGCTGGAAAGCTTAAAGATCCCCTTTCTCAGCTCAAGCTCAGGACCACCTGGAACTGCCCAGTATTCAATACTGAGAGGACACTCCTCAGCCAAAGAGAGACAACAATCAGCAGATAAGCACCCCAGCTTTTCCATTTCTTGGTGGTAAACTCTAAGCTGCATTCTATAAGGTTTCTCAGAGGTTCTCAGCAAGACTGAGCCCCAGTCACCCACAGTCCACCCAACTATCCCCCTATTATTAGCTTTCTTCTTTTCATGTCCCATTCATCTCACTTCCTTCTTGTGTTTCCTGGGACCACTTTTCAAATATATCACCTGTACCCAAGTCTTTGTCTTAGCCTTCTTTGAGACAACCCAAATGATGACCAGTGAACATTTTCATCTTTTAAATTCCTCCCGAATTGTTTTACCTCCTGTTTCTAAGTTCCACTGCAAACTTCCTGGCATCTAGAGCTGATCTATAGTGCTTAATAGAATTTTCCCCTCAGTGTAGCAGCTGCATTTTTTTCCATCCACGGTGCCTAGCCTATTTCCTGGCATAGAGCAACTGGTTATTAAATAATTGTGGAATGAATAAAGGAAAGAAGTTCCCACAGGCATGCCAAACTATCAGGGAAATCTAGCAACAACCAACCAGAGGATGTTTATGCAGGAGTAGGGCATCAGGAAGTGACAGAAATCTCAGGAAGCAGGTAATTGCATCAGTCAAAAATAAATAGCAAGAAGACGCAGAGACAAAAATTCAGGAACAAGATTCTTTCTCCAAAGAAAATAATGGCTCATAAGAAAATGCTCAATTTCAGAGTGGGATGGAGAAGATGAAGCCTCATCATAGTATTCATTTAATCCTTATAATAGTCATATAATACAGGTATTATTTGCTTCACCGAATGGATAAGAAAAAGAAACCCTAGAAAAGTAAATAAAAGTGGACCAAGCTTATACAGTAAGTAGTGATTGGAGGTCAAGAGACTGGTCACCTGGTGGTGTCCTAGCTGTAATTACTAGAAGTCACAACTCCTAGGACTCACAGGGATTCCTATTTTGACCATTCAGGCACTAATGTTACACCTTGTGCTCCAGTTCCACTAGGGGAAGCTGATCCTCATGTGGAAGAATCCTGTCAAGGCAGGACAGGTGAGTAGAGCAGCTCTTCCTGAAGAAAGAGAATAATAATTTGGGCCATCATATCTGTTTTGGAATTCAAAGTCTTACTGTTTCTTTGAAACAATGGAAGGAATGCCCTGACAGTGTCACAGATGACCAATTTGAACAGAATTTTTAAAAATACTAATAAAGAGGCATGCGCTATTCTTTTTTCCCTCTTCTTCTCTTTTGTTCTGTATTACTGAACATAATTCCCTCAATTTTAATGGAAGTGAACTCTCTCTTCTTAAATCAGTGTTCTCTCTCTCTAGGATTCAAAATTGCAGTGCTGTTTTGGAGCCATCATTTTGCCTCCATAGTAGCAATTTCCCTAAATCTTTGCCTTGTGGCCTCAGTGAATGCATTTGGCAGGAGGAGCAGGCTGATAGAAAAAGGGAGAGCTTCTGTGAACACAAGTACCTTGGGAAATCAGCAATGATGTGAAAAGAAATACATAAAAACCATCCACCACAGTATACCTGTTTTTAATGGGACTTCATTAAAAGTATATATTTTTTTAAAGTTTGCCTCAGCATGGCAGTGGGTTTCTACAGAGGAAGTTTTGAGGGCACTTAGAAATTTCTTTTCACGTCTCTTCTTTTTAATTCACTCACTACAAGCTTTGATAGAGAAAAGGAGAGTAACTGCTGGTTCATATTACCTTTGTGGAAGGTTTTATATCATTTGCCATTGATTTTCTAGAAACTTTAGATTCAAGGCCTGGTTCATGAAATGAGAAGTTGAGTGATCAGAAGAGTGGGCCCAGCATGAGCTGCCTTTAAGGGCATTGTACCCAAAGAGGTGTGCATCCTGGGATGTTCTAGAACACACAGCCTTTACCAATACCTCAGCTCAGGGGAGGGTCCTGAATCCAAGGAATGTCTGGCACGGAGATGGCCCTCAGTGTGTGTCTAATGAATGGATGAGTATCTAATGCAAGCAAAACCCCTAAACTCAAGAAACAGAGCCAGAATCCAATAATGGGAATTACAAACAAGAAACACAGGGGATTTTAAGCACAGCAAACATTGGCTGCAACAGGACAGAGATTTTTTGTACAGTAGTGGAAGAAATATTTCATATATGGAATGAAGTCAGTGTGAGAAGGACTTTAACTGCTGGAAAGAGGAGATTTCACTTTAACCTACAGGCAATGGAACACTAGTAAAGATTTTTAAAATAGTGATATCAAAGTAGTTCTTTAAGATGACTTAGAAGTGTGGTTTTGAAGGAAAGGAAATACGGGCATAGCAACAAGTCAGGAGTCTAGCTCGCACAAGAGAATGTAGTAGTCAGGAGCATATGCCTCGGAGTCAGAGATCTGGAATTGCATTCCAGATGTGCAATCCACTATTTGTGAGACCTTCTGTGTCTACTTCTTCACACATCATTTTTCTCATCTGCGTGGGTATAATCCATTAATTCACTCCGTATTTTTGAGTTCACCCTTTTGTCCGTTTCTGCTGTAGAATCTGAGCAAACAGGTATAGGTATAAATTGGATGGCTTACTCATGTAAGTCATTTTGAAGAATGACCTTAAAGTTTAGAGGTAAAAAGGGGAGGATACAAATAGTAAGAAGATGAACATACAATTAGTAGAATTAGTGTAAATATGTTAAGAAAAGAATGAGTTGGGCACACACACTTAGGGATCTGAAGGAAGGTCAGGATGTGCTTGTGGGTAAGGGGGACAGTGACATGAGAAGAGGGCAGATGGCTAGGTAAGGATCAAATAATGGAGAGGGTCACAAGCTAGGCTAAGAGGACTAGATATATTTTAAACAGGATGAGAAATGTAGAGAGTGTTTTTGTAGCTCACTATTGCTGAGTAGAAAGTGGGTTGTCATGGGACATGGGTCAGAGCTGGGGACTAGTTTGAAGCTACAGCAGACATCTGGCAAAGAGGTGATGATGTCCTGGAATGGGACTGATAATGAAGAACAAAGGGAGAAGCATAGATTTGGGAAATGTTCAGGAGATAGAATCAGTAGGACTTGCTGAGAAATTGAGTTTGGACAGTAATGGAAGGCAAGGAATCCAAGATAATCCCTACATTTCTGGCTGAAAAAACTGCCTATAAGGTTGTGTGTTTGGTTTTGTTATCGTTGTAAGTACAAGATGGGGAGAAGCAAGTTGACAAATCAAGAGCATTTTTGCAATTTTAGTTTATAGTGTATATTAGACATCAAAGTGGAGATGCTAAATGATATGTGTCTGCCTGAACCTCACTCCAGAGAGAGGTCAAGTCTAGAAATAAAGATTTAGCAGTCATCACACATAGATGATATTAAATCTATGGGATTGAATGAAGTCCCTAGAGGTATAAAGAAAGGTAAATGAGACTGTCCGAATACAGTGGATTGGCTAACAATGTCCTTTCCAGACACCTAATGTGTCTTCCTGTGCTGCAGAGCCTGAAAAACCAATGACTGTGTTTCCCACTCCCTTCAGTTGGGTTCCAGGTGGGATTTCAGTTCCACCAATCTGATGTGCTTGTTCAAGTACGGAGTTTAGAACTGAGATATGTGAGGAGGGAGGTAGGACCTGGGCATCATTTTGTGAGGACCGAAATTACTGTGGTCCTGCAGTCAGCAGCTATAGTGACAGCTTCCCAACTCTGAAAGCAACCCCTAATCCTACAGTTTCCTAGTCATGCTAGGGATGGTAGCATTCTCGGAAACTCAGTTCCTCAGTGAGAGTCCTTTCTGGAAGCCCAGACAAACATTGCTTTCTTTAGCTCACTTAAAATGATGTAAGGTATTTAACCCCCCGACTTAAAAGAAGACATCTTTCTGCTGAAACTAGCCATAGTGCATTCTGTTCTGACCCAGTCCATGCCTTGGCTCATCCTTGCATTACTTCAGCATCAAAAGGTTCAAAAGAAGGGGAGAAATCAGTGATTTAGAAGGCAGGAACGACTGAGAAGGAATAAATAAGAAGAAAACTAAAAGTGTGACGTCATGGAAAATGGGTAAAATACGTTTTTTTTTCTAGAATATCATTTAATGCTGAGTGGTCAGCTTAGAACTGAGTGATAAAGTGCAAAAGGTGGCAAAAAGATCATTGGTGAGCTTGTAAAGAATCTTCCTGGAGTAAGGGAAGTAAACAACACAAGGAATGATTTAAAATTGAACATGATCTAAATAAATGGATTTAGCACCCACAGGTGACTTTTAAAGATGCTTTAATGTAAAAGGGTTAGAAAACTGGGGAGGTATTGAGCAGAATAGGTGTTACATGGTATTTGTTTCCTTGTCTGTTCATTTTAGAGACAGGAGCTACACAGCACACCTGTAGGTTGATTGTAGCCTCCTCTCCAGAAAAGAAGATGGATGATGTGTGAGAGAGGAGATGATTGTAGGAGCAAAGTATTTGGGAACAAAAATACTTTGGTTAATCTGGTCACTTTTCTTTTCTCAGCGAACTATGAGGTGGTCATTAGCTGATAATGAGTTGGGGTTGTAAGGTGGAAATGTTTTGAGGGAAAGTAAAGGTATGCAATGGTAGTTTTGTTGAGTAGTGATAGCAACAAACTAAAAAAAGAGCTATAGACAACTCATTTAAATCTCAGGCCATGAATTTTCATTGACTTGGTCTGCATGTTATGTGTTGTTGTTGTTGTTGTTGTTGTTGTTGTTGTTTTCCAACAATGTGTGTTTAGCTGCTTGCATGCAGGCACAAAATAGGCTGACAGTAGCATTTAAGCAATATCCAGGCTTAACCAGATAATACAGTGGAAGGAGAGGGTTATGAATATTTATAAGGGAGTGATTGTAATTATGGAATGTGGAATCTAAGTTAGGTAAAGAGCAATGTGGGAAAACAAAATGAGAAATTGATGGTGAGAAATTTACAGGTTCAACAGATGATGCACTGATGAAGTTGAAGACTGATTGGAAATGATAAAGTAGGTGAACTGGTTAGAGGAGGGGATAGGTGAAGTTGAGGTTTCAGAATCAGAGAAGTCACTTATGTCAAGGTGAAGGGTTTGACCATGAAAATAGGTGGCTGAAATGGAGCAGAGAGACAATGGCATTGGCTAGATTATTCATTAGGGTGTTGAAGTTATCAGAAATGGTGATAGGAGAAGCAGTGGAAAGCATGCAGTGATCCAGGGTGAAGATCATCAGTAAATGAGCAGGAGTAACCGGGGTCAGTAGATGATTATAGCCGGGCAAGATGTTGGGTAGTTTCCTTCTTCTTTCTCACCCAACCTCTAGGCCAACTCAGAAAGAGGAAGAATATCAACAACTACCTAGTAGAATAGTTATGAACATTACATGAGATAACATATATTAAGTACCTAAAAATCTGTCAATTTAATGTGTGATGCTATTTTTATGGTCATTATGAATAAATCAACCTACACTAACAAAATGTCTAATATATAGTGGTCATGGTGTTGGATGTTATTCACTTTTATTTTTTCTTTCTTTCTTTATTTGACCTAGAATCAAACATTAAGGCTTCTGGACAAGACCTTGAAAGTCACTTCATCAAAAGACCTCAAATTAGACAAAGATTAGAAACATACATAAAAAGTACCCAAGAAGCTTATTAAATATATAAACTCCAGGCCTCCATTCTGGATCATTCTAATTCTTTACATCTGCAGTGACACCTGGGAATCTGTGTTTTTAATAAGCTCTCTAAAAGATTCTGATACAATGCCAAGTTTAGGAACCACTGCTGAGCATCTGTTTGTACCAGTGAGGAAACTGGAGGTCAAGATCACAAAGCTGGTAACCAACATCGTTAGGACTTTTACCCACAAGCCCTATTTCCAAGCCCAGGAATTAGATCCTGAAAGATAGTGGCACATCGATGCACTGGGATGGAAAGTAGAATCAAATATTATACCCATTTTCTTTGTCTTCTGCCTAGGTGGATACACTGAGAATAGCCATGGCAAGAGAAATTCGTCTAGGCAACAAACCAACTATGATAGCAAAGTAGCTAGTATGATTCTATGCCACCAATCAAATGAGATATATAACAAATGTGTCAGAAAGATGGTATGTAAAGTAGAGGGTGCAATGGTGGGGAAAGTACCATAGGGTGGTAGACATAAATTAAAAAAAAAGTTTAGAGGAAAAATGACAGGTATTTTGACTCGGTATCAGTCTATGAGATGGACAAAGTCCATATGTGAAAATCGAGTCAAATAACAGGCAACCTTCCCTCCTAGTGAGGTGATTTCAAACCCTGTCTGCATATCAGGATCATGTCCTTGGTATTCTGAGTTAATTGATAAGACTCACTATGAATTTGAGATACATATTTAGCAAACAGGAATCTTAAAGTATTTCTATTTTGTAAAAGCTCTTGAAATGATCAGGTTTTAGCTTACAAGTGTATCCTCAAGATTCTACAACCCTGATATGTATGATATATGATACATATATATATATATATACATATGTACATATGTATACACATATATCATATGAGATATATATATACATATGTACATATGTATACACATGTATCATATGAGATATATATATATATATATATATATATATATATCCCAGCTCTATAGCAGTATTATGAGATCAAAAATGGATTCCAGTGGACTGTCATTAAAGAAAATAGTAGCTGCTTCACTAAGTGCCATCACCATGGCAAGTGGTTTCAAACAAAATAGTGTGAAAATAGTCACCATGTAGCTGGACTTTAAAGTTAAGAACTGAATACTACCTATAGGATATGTTGCCTCTCTCCAAAGAGGACAGAACACTTTTCTGTGAACTACTACTAATAGGGTAGGCAATGATATTGCACATAAAGGTCCTTATTCTTCTCCAGTATTCTTACTGAATATACAATAGCAGCAAACTACATTGTCTGTCAAACATGCCAAATGATGACAGCTCAGTATGTTATCCAAGTTCACTTTATATATTATTTTCTTGCTTTGCTAGACAAAGAAAATTATTGTAACTGGGAGAAACAGGTACAAAGAAGAATTATGACTCTCTATACACTCTTATTTTTTAATTTACAAGTAGAGAAACTTTAGGCAGAGACAATGATGTCTAAGATACCTCTAGGACATTATACAATTGAGATGGAACACTTTGGCCTTCTCTGGAGATGAATGATGGGTTCCTCCAAATGTTGCTCATGACCTAAGGCTTTATTTCAGTATAAATAAGGAAGATGCCTCTAGAAACAGTGTGTGAGGTAAATCTTCCCTAAGAACGAAAGATGCTAAGACTGGGAAGGAGGAAGCCTTAAGTGGCTATAACTTTTACATGTACCCAATTATCCCTAATAATGAAAATGCCTAAAGCCTGAGAAAGTGAGATGCCATTGTCCTAATCAGTGCCATAGATGCTATCCACATAGAGACTTTGATTTTGAGTTCTAGCTCTGAGAAGTTTCTCCAAAGAGCTGCTGTTGGCTGGGACCTCACAGACCATGGAAGATAGGCAATTTTTGAAAGACTGAATTAGGCACACATGATATTCTGTTTCACTCTTATTTGGCTTCATTCTTTGTGTTCCTGCTTTGCATAAATCAGAATGTTCAAGATAGGAGAGGCATTTCAATGTGGCAGCATAAGAAGATCCTGAATTTACCTCCCTCCATGGACACAATAAACCTGCAGCTATATATGGAACAATTCCATTTGAAAAGAATCTGAGAATCATCTAAATATCTACTCCATAACAGAGTATAAAAGGGCCACATTGAGACAGGTAGGAAAGGCAGCAATGTGGTCTTGCCAAAAACCACACCCCTTGTATGGCAAATCATCATCGGAAGGGGTCTCACAAATACAGAACTCCTCCTTGAGGAATGAGGGGTCTGTGCCCCACATCAGGCACCCCAAGCCTTGGGACTTACACCAGAAGGAAAAGCCCCCAAACATCTGACTTTGAAAACCAAAGCGACTTGTGTACAGGAAAACCAAGGATTGTAGGAAACAAAGATTTCACTCTTGAAGAGTTTGAGTGCAAACCCGCTTGCCCCAGGACCCAGACAGAAGCAGCAGTTTAAAAAGAGCCTAGACTATATGTGAAGGAGGTTCATTTGCTAATCTTAAAGTGTCTGCAAGAGGGGCAAAATCCTGTTAGGACCCTCTACATGGATGGAGGTGCTGGTAGGTGCCATTTTTGTTTTCTCTCTTTACCTTGCTAGTGCTGTCACTGGTGGGTGCCATTTTTGCACTCTCACCCTATCTTGCCAGCACCTGCCTACCCACACTACCACCATGTCCCTTCCAGAGGCGGTGAACAAACATCTCCACCCCCCCTTGCATTGCTGCCATGATTTTCTCAAAGGTGGGAAAGTATTCCACCTCCATGTACAGAGACATGGGCTCAGAGGTGGCAGGCAGGCACCTTGCACCCCCACATCACTGCTGTGGCCCTTCCCAGAGATGGTGGTTGAGTGAACCCAAAAAGACCCACTTCGAGACACATTATAATTAAAATGTCAAAAGTTAAACATAAAGAGAGAAACTTAAAAGCAGCTAGATAAAAACAACTTGTTATCCACAAGGGAACCCCTTTAAGACTATAAGCAGATTTCTCAGCAGAAACGTTGCAGGCCAGAAGGGAGTGGCATGATATATTATAAATGCTGAAAGAAAACAAACTTCCAAACAAGAATACTTTACCCAGCAAGGTTATTCAGAATTGAGGGAGAGATAAAGAGTTTTCCAGACAAGCAAAAGCTAAGGGAGTTTATCACCACTAAACTGGCCCTATAAGAAATGTTAAAGGGTCTTTAAGCTGAAAAGAAAGGGTGCCGATTAGTAATAAGAAATCATATCAAAGTAAAAATCTGGTAAAGGTAACTATGTAATAAAGGAAGTGGATTTAATTATTTATAAAGCTAGTATGAAGGTTAAAAAACATAAGTAGTAAGAATAACTATAACTAAAATAATCAAAGGATACACAAAATAAAAAGATGCAAAATGTGACATCAAAAACATAATGAGTACAAACTTCATTTGCGTATATATATATATATATATATATATATATGTAAGCTGTTACATGTGGACACACAAAAGGTAACGAGAAAGGAATCTAAGCCTCACACTATAGAAAGTCATCAATCCACAAGGAAAGAAAGCAAAAGAAGGAGGAACAGAGAGGAACTACAAAACAGAAAACAATTAACAAAGTAACAGTAAAGACTTTAAATGTAAATGGACTCAATTCAATTAAAAGAGTGGTGGGGGTGCCCGGGTGGCTCAGTAGGTTGAGCTTCCAACGCTTGATTTTACCTTAGTTTGTGGGATCAAGCCCCACATCAAGTCTCTGTGCTGACAGTACGAAGCCTGCTTAGGATTCTCTCTCTCTCCCCCTCTCTCTCTGCCCCTCCTGTGCATGCAATCAACCAGCCAATCAATCAATCAATCAATAAAAAGACAGTGTGGTGGAATGAATAAGTAAAAAAAAAGAAGACCCATGTATATGTTGCATCAAGACTCATCTCAGATCTAAGGATACACACAGATTTCAAGTGGAGAGATGGAAAAAAAATGTTTCGTACAAATGGAAACCAAAAGAAAGCAAGGGTAGCTCTACTTATATCAGACAAAAGAGTCTTTTACCCAAAGACTGAAATTAAAGGCAAAGAAGAGATTTACATAATGATAAAGGAGTCAATCCACAAGATGATATACAGTTGTAAACATTTGAGGGTTGATATTGGGTATCCTTGTCTTGTGCCTGAACTTAGTGGAAAAGCTTTCAGCTTTTCACTATTGAGTGTGATGTTAACTGTGGGCTTTCATAAGACCTTTAATTATATTGAGGTATATTCCTTTTATACCCAATTTGTTAAGAGTTGGATTTTTTTTAAATTATTGAACTGTGAGTTGTTTATATATTTTGAATAGAAGGCCTTTATCAGAAGTGTTTTGCAAATATTTTCTGCAAGAGTGCAACTTGCCTTTTTATCTTAACAATGATTTTCAAAGAGCAGAACTTATTAATTTCAACAAAGTCCAATTTGTCAGCATTTTATTATAGTTTATACTTTTTTGTATCCCATCTAAAACAAACAAACAAACAAACAAAAAAGCCAAAAAACCTTCACCTAGCCTAAAATCAAAAAGTGTCTTTTATGATTTTTGATAGAAGTGTCATAGTTTTAGTTTTGCATTTGGGTCTATGATGCATTTTGAGCCAATTTTTATAAGTGGTATGAAGTATGTATGGGTCAGGATTTTTATTTTAGCATATGGATACCCAATTGTTCCAGGAATATTTGTTGAAAATGCTATCATTTGTTTGTTGACTTGCTTCAGCACATTTGTCAAAATTCAGTTAATCATACATGTATTGGTCTATTTCTAGGCTCTCTGCTCCACTCCACTGATCTATGGGTCTATCCTTTGTTAATACCATTCTTTCTTGATTACTATAGCTTTATAGCAAATACTGAAATCAGGTGGTGTAAGTCTGATACCTTTGTTGTTCTTTTGTTTGGGTTGTTCAAAGTTCTTTACTTTTCCATATAAATTTTAGAATTAGCTTGTTGATTTTTTCAAAAAGTCTTGCTGGTATTTTTATTGGAATTCTGCTGATTCTATATATCAATTTGGGAGAGTGCTGACATATATAACACTCTTCAGTTTCAGTTAATGAGGCTGGTATATCTCATCTTTTATTTAGGTTTTATTGGGCTTCTCTCAATATTTTATATTTTTCAATATACAAACTTCCACATCTTTTATTGGATTTATCCTTAAGTGTGTTTTTTTGGGGGGTGCTATTTTAAATGGAATTTTTTTTTTTAACGTTTTTTATTTATTTTTGGGACAGAGAGAGACAGAGCATGAACGGGGGAGGGGCAGAGAGAGAGGGAGACACAGAATCGGAAACAGGCTCCAGGCTCCGAGCCATCAGCCCAGAGCCTGACGCGGGGCTCGAACTCACAGACAGCGAGATCGTGACCTGGCTGAAGTCGGACGCTTAACCGACCGCGCCACCCAGGCGCCCCTTAAATGGAATTTTTAAAACACTACAATTTGCAATTTTTATAATTGAAATTTGTAATTATTTATAATTAGTAATTAATTAGCATACAGAAATATAATAGAGAACTGTTTTCATTGATTACTTTTTATTTTTTTATTCTTCAACTTTGCTGTACTCATGTAATAGATCTAGCAGTATTTTTGCATAATTTTTTTATTTGCATTTTATTCCTTACATATATGATAAGAAATTCCTTGCTAAGTCAGTATTAGATCAGATATACTTATATATTTTATATATATATATATATATATATATTAATTCATACAAAATATATCTTATCGTATGCTCTGAGTTGAGGATCTAATTTGGCTTTTTTATCATTAATTCCATAATCTTTTTTTATCATTTTTCATTTAATCATTTTTATCATTAATTCCATAATCTTTTTTTTTCTAATGAATTGATACCAACTTCAAGTTGTTACAAATGTTCTGTATTCTTCTCTACTAATCCATCATTATTATAGCAAAGCAAACAGTGTGGAATAATCTGAGTTCAGATCCGCTATTGCCACTGTCACATTAGCTTGAACAAGTCACTTAACCTCTCTGAGCCTCATGTGACTGAATACTGGTAAATTGTGGACAAGCAGACTTCCAGAAACGTTCTTCACAGGAAACGGAGATTTTCCCCCTTTCCACCTACCCTCCTTATTCCAGAATGAAATCTATAAAATATGGCCAGATATCTAGAACCTTCTTGGACCATGTGGTGAGGATGTATGTGAAGATCTAGGGTGGTGCAGTAAAAACAAAAGAAGCCTGGTGTCTCATGATAATGGAGCTGCCCTGAACTGTTTCTCTCTGCACATCTGTGTGAGACACTAAAGTTTTGCTTCTTTAACACACTGTACTACAATTTATATTACTCACAGGATTTCTCATTTTCAATGATATATTTGAATCCCAAATTCAAGAAAGAATGTTTATTTGCATGCTTAAGTATTTTGAGCTTAAGGTCTTTTGCATTAAGAATAAAAAATAAGTCTCTCATTGTCTATCAATTCTAGTCTGCAAAACCAATATTTGCTCCTTTGAATCAGGTTGTTATCAATTAACATGTTAGTAATTGGTGCAACTTTGAAAGGAAAGATGAATAGAATCTTAACCATCAAACAGAGAAAAGCACTGGTTTTTGTTTTGTTTTTTTCTGAAACTCCTCTAATATGAATTTCATCTGAAAAAAGTGTCATTGCTTTAGGTTTAAGTCATAAAAATAGATTAATTGTCAATGAAGAGAGCAAAAGCAGGTAATTCAGTTTCCTGAAAGAGTTTTAATAAATGGAATTTCTGTTTGGCATTTTGCATTGATCACCTACCTACAATAAGTAACAATCTTCTTATTTATACTGTATTGACAATCGAAGCTCCGAATTACACTATTGTTCATTTTTCTTTTTTAATTTTTTTAATGTTTATTTTTGAGAGAGAGAGAGAGAGAGAGAGAGACAGAACACAAGCAAGGGAGGGGCAGAGAGAGGGGGAGACACAGAATCTGAAGCAGGCTCCAGGCTCCAGGCTGTCAGCACAGAGCCTGACGCGTGGCTCAAACCCACGGACCACGAGATCATGACCTGAGCCTAAGTCAGACGCTTAACCAGCTGAGCCATCCAAGCACCCCATCATTTTTCTTAATATTAATCTTCAGTCATTATAAACTGCCTTCATATTGTTTTCTAATAAAGTCAGAAGTACCAATTGCACTAAGTGAATTGATTACCTTAACTTCAAGGCATGAATTATTTAAGGGATCAAAGTATTCATGTGCTGCCTTTAGATATAAAGTCCAAATAAGGAAAATAACTAGTCAAATCTTTCCTTTACCTCCAGGCTGTTGGCCATACTTTGACCTTCCTGTGGCTGTTACACTGGAGCTTACTCTCCAGGATGGACACCAAGAGCGGATATGAGGTAAGGCTAGAGATAAAGCATCTAGTGCAATGTCCCTCCAAAGGATGCATTTTGGGGGTACTGCTCTCTGATGCTTCTAACATCCTGTGTCAAAGAGAATTTCCACCATTTCTTTTTCACTTGCTAGCCCAAGAAAATATCCTACTAGATAACAATGCATAACTTATATGCACTTAATTTCTGATGGTACACCATTCTGCATTAGCAGACTCTCCAGTGGCACAATGGGAAAGTCCCCTTTTAATAATTTACATGAAGTTAGTTTCATGGCAAAGCACTTTTTGTGTGTATTTTCCAGTTAGAAATCTCTGGATCTCCTTTTAGGGATTTAAGTCTTAATATTCATCTTTTTATACCTCACAGAATTTAAGAATATTAAAATTTGTGATTCTAAAACTTGTTCAGCGATAGACTGTCAAAAGTATTGTGAAAAATCTCAAAGCAAACAGTTGCTCTATGAGTTGATTCACTTCTTGGGCACATGTTGTGTGCTAGATAGTGGAAATAAAATACATAATCTATATTTCATCCCCAACAATCTAGTCTTGGTGTGGAGACACTGGCATGAGAATAAACATCACAATCCCTTGAACATATAGGAGGCCAAGACTAACTGCTTAAAGTATCAGGAAAGGCTACACAAGAAATTTTTGATGTTTAATAATGAGAAGGAATTCACCAAGTGGAGGAGATAAACTATGAGATCTCCTGGTTCCCCAAGTGATTCCTGAACTCATAAGGCTCTGGTATATCCCAAAGAATATCCAGTTGGCTTTGAGCCATCTGAAAGGAAATGGGAAGAAACAAATACTTATCTATCAGGTTCGATGGACAGATAAGAGCTATTTGCTAAGAGTTCTATAAGCATTAACATATGTAATCTTGGTTAAACAAAACATATAAGCATGTACTATCATCTTCTTTTCACAAATAAAGACACTGAAATTCAGAGACATACAGTATAACATATCTAGTAATTGACAGAACCAGGAGTTTGCCCAGCTTTGTGTCATGTAAAAGTGTCACCAAAAAATCAAAATCCTTTCTATACCCATAAATCTGTCTCTGGGTTTTTAACAATCTTCAGTATGCACTGAGAGAAGAAAGGTAGGGTGGAACTGAAATTCCAAAAGGGGCAGTATAGCTTAGGGTTTATATTAGAGTTTTAAAGTCAGACAGTTCTGGGGCACGTGGGCAGCTCAGTTGGTTAAGAATCTGACTTCGGCTCAGGTCATGATCTTGCAGTTGGTGGATTCAAACCATGCATCGGGCTCTGTGCTGACAGCTCAGAGCCTGGAGCCTGCTTTGGATTCTGTGTCTCCCTGTCTCTCTGTCCTGCTTGTGCTCTGTCTCTCTCTCTCTCTCTCAAAAATGAATAAACATTATGAAGAAAGAAAGAAAGAAAGAAAGAAAGAAAGAAAGAAAGGAAGGAAGGAAGGAAGGAAGGAAGGAAGAAAGAAAGAAAGAAAGAAAGAAAGAAAGAAAGAAAGAAAAGTCAGACAGTTCTGGGTTTAAGTTCCTGACCATCCTACTCATGAGCTTGGACAAGGTACTTAGCTTCTCTAAAACTCAGTTTCTCTGCAAAATGTGAATACTGAAAACATCCACTTTAAGGCAGTTGTGTGAGAATTACTTCAAAAATACATACAGAAACACTTGGCTCTACATTTGACACATGTATCTACTTAATAAATATCAGCCAAACTCTACTCAAGCAACTGAATATGCCCAGAACTATGAAAATTTGTCCGGCTTTCTAACAGAATTCAGATACACAGGAGCTATTATTCCAAATCCCTGTGAAAGAAATCAAGTCTCCCAAAGGACTGTTAGAATTCAGGGGTTCAGCTCAAATCTAGAATTTTAGCTTTAAGTCTGACTAGACGTGTCGTGGAAATTTCTTGACCACCTAACCATTCCTAAAAGTCAAGAGTGGTAAAGAGTGGTCTGGGAGTCAATTGTGAAGTTACAGGTTTTCGGCACCCAGATGAATGGGAAAACCTGACTGATGGATACCATGAGAGCATCAGGTCACTGCCTTGCATGGACAAGCAGATCCACTAGAAGCTGAAGCACTGCTTCCAAAACCCCTAACTGGACCTCCATTCCATCCAAAAAATCAGGGAAGAGAGCCAAGAATTCTGATTGAACGGCATCTGTTACATGATTGATAGAAATGTCTGAGCACCCCACAGATGGCCGCAAAACACCCCGGGGCTTAGTGGCAAGTGACTCTATACAAATCAAAAAGTGTTACATTATTTTTCTGACCCAATATCCTTAGAAAAAAAATATTTATTTCTATTTATAACAGGAACTCTCAGAACTCTTATTGGTAGAAAAGTATAGGATCATGAAAAATGGATATATAGGATCGCTACATATATAGATAGAATTTTAAATCCAATACACTACACAATAGATACATTATATATGTCTATGTATATATTTATGTACATGTACATGTTGTATATACACACAATTTTACATGCCAGTATCACCTTGCGTTCTATTGATTCTTTGGCTATTTTTTGCTCAAAATAAACCTTACATCTAAATATCAGTATAATTAAGCTAGTGATTTGCTTTATATAGGTGTCTAATTGCTTTAATGATATCACATGGATTACAATGAGAATAAAACCAGGAAAAACCATTAAGTGACACAGGTGCCTGGTTTGCTTAAGCATGGAGTCCTCCAGGCCCGCGTGCATTGTAATATGCACTGCCTTTCAATCTGCTTCAGTCATTTGAAGCATTTAGTAAGTGTAGCTGAAAGGAAACTTAGATCATACGATTTAATCTCTCATTTTAGAGTTGAGAAAAACGACACCCAGAGGGGTTGTTAGTTGCTTAAGGTAACCACATTAATTAACAACTTTGCTAGAAACAGAAACGTCTACAATATCCAGCTCCTCAGGAAACATTCCTAACTCTGTAAACTTTTGAATAACTTGAATAAAAGGCTTAGCCACAAAGCGAACTCAAAAATCCACAAATTTTTAACTCATACACCTTAACCATCAAAGACTTTTTTTTCCCTTAAATGTTGTATTAACATTGGCATTTGGTTTGAGCACTAATTGAGTCCTACTTTTTTGAGTAACACACTTTCAGAAATGCCTATGAAGTTTATGATACATCTGCTTATATAATTTAACAAGTGCTTCAAATTCTGTGTTGTCATAAAGTTTTCATAGCAAACTTTCAGTCTCTTTTACTTTTTCATTTTACTTTGTAACTTTCTGGATGATGGTCACCCATAAGCAATTTGCATACCATCCAGTTTCCCTTTTATGCACTAGACTAGTAAGCCAAGCATCTTCTTTGTAACTGTAGCTCATTACTTGCTTAATAATTAAATAAAACATTTAATTTAATAAAATAAGTTATTTAACAACTATCTATCTCACCACTAGACTGCAAGCCCATTCAGGGAAAAAAAGATTCCTTTATGCCTTGTACAAAGCCCTGCACATAATTGGGTATCAATAAATATTTTTTGATGAATGAATGGAATACAGACTGATTTTATTATTAGTCTCAGGGAAAAGATATAGAAATATAGAACCTATACTTTGTCACTGATCAAATGCCTCAAATGTTTCCCAGTAGATGTGACATGTTTGGAAATACAGCATTTTTTTCTGTTATGTGTTATTAAAACTGTCATGAAGACAAAGGAATAGCTGAGATTTGATTAAACTTAGTTGTTTAATAGTATTGTCAGGGTTTAAGTCTACCCTGCTAAAGGTGATACTTTTCTACCAGTTTCACTAGATAAAATTGGAGAATAGCCTAGGGTATACTTGCAAATAACCATCTCTTTGTTGCTCTAACCTTTGTGTTCCAAAGGACTGCCATGTGACTAACTGAGTAGACAGTGGAAGAGGAAGATTGAGTTCCTATTCCCAAGCTGAAAACATACGAATGAAGCAAATCAACTTGAGGATGTAGTCACGCCATGTGGCTGTAACCCTGTCATCAATAATATGCATCTTGTCTAGGACTTTCTTTAAGAAGGGAACTAGCTACGAGAAGGCCTGGAGTTGTAGCTAGAAAGCATCCCATGAAAAAACCAGCACCTGCAGTCAAACCTACAATGTTATTTCAGACAGCGTTCTTTCAGGTGCGTTCTTTCAGGTGCGTTCTTTCAGACAGCACCTAGCCAAGAGGAAGAGGATAGTAGATTGGATTTGGATTTCCGTCTACCTACATCTATCTGATGCCCTGAATCCCCCACTCCCACTGGAAACCCCCTCTCCCTTTCTGGAGGATTAAAGTTCTTTGCTTTACTGATGTTAGTCCCATCCATATGACCAGCATTGAAAGCCAGTGAAATTGAAGCTGAAGTTATGTGTGTCCCTGCTGAGCAGAAGCATGGCTCACTATATCTCTTCCTTCTTCATGAGATCAGATAGAAGCTGTTCCACTAGTTGGGATCCTAGAGGAAAGAGGACACGCTGCAAACCTCAAGCAACCCATCACAAACATGTGATTTTAGCATGAAATATAAATTGTTGATTTAAAGCATTGAGGTTTGGGGGTTGTTTATTATCACAGTATAATTTTTGGCTGACAGACATACACAGAAAAGCTGATTTTTTATTATGTTCCATACGTTTGAAAAAGATTTTCTCTGAAAGGGTGTAAAACTGGTGGCAGAAGAGACCAAAAAATAAAAAAGAACCACCAAAAAACCAAAAAACCCAGAGATAAACCTGAATGAAAAAATGCCAACAGAAGTTAAAATAAAAATAAGAATGAATCCAAATAGATAGATAGATAGATAGATAGACAGATACAGAGATACAGAGTCACAGAGATACATAGATAGATGATAATGTATTATATCTAGATCGATATAATATATAATACAGATCTATGTATGGATCTAGATATAATACATTATCTATCATCTATCTATATTATCTATAGATATAATATCTTTTATCTATTAATCTAGAGAAAAGAAAAATAAAAAAACAGAAGAGACTGGAAATTTAGCCACTATATCATACGACTGATAGACATAACTACAAAATCCTGCCTTTGCCTTTGTTCTGAGAAAAACTACACGATCCAGAGTGACACTGATGTTCTGATGTCATTACTTATGTACCTTGTGCAATGAGTACATCAGCTTACCTAGTGCCCTAACCATGGTTTTTAAAATACCATTTTCTAAAAAAAAAAAAAAAAAAAGCAAACAAAACAAAACAAAAAACAGGCTTCATTATAGAGGCCTGAAGCATCTTGTAGTACCAGAAATAAAGAAGTGATTAAACAAGAATGGGGGGCCTATAGAAAGAATAGACTACCAACCTGAGAAAGCTCCCAGTTGTCAAAGTGGAACAATTTGAGTACAAAATAAATAATAATGGCCTTGGATTTTAACTGATAGAATAACAAATTTTCATGAGTGCATAAATAAACAATAGAATCAATAAATATGTAGGGAAGAAAAGACAGCCCTTCCTTACTATAGAATTTGAATTAGTAAGTGTACAAAACAAAAAAAAATCATTATTAGACAAACACCACAGTAACAATTGTCTAAAACTAGATCCCACTGATGGATATTAAAATTGGTGGACAGATGTTTGAGGAGAAAGATTTGGATAGTATGAAAGTATTAATGTTACAGTGGAGAAATCTGGAAAGCAACACCATAACCAAGTGATTAAAATGAATATCATCACTAATAAGACACACCTACATCATGAGCCTCTTGATATGATGCACAGAGAAGTAGATGTCATTTCTATGGTGTTCCTGACAAAAATGCATAAACTCATTCCAGTCACAAGAAAACACCAGGCTCAGTTTGAAGGACACTCATCAAAACAACTGCTCAGTGCTTTTCAAAAGAGGGATTGTGGAAGATAAGCAAGACTAAGGACTGTCACAGATTGTAGACTAAGGAGAAGAACAATTAAATGCAAGATGGGATCCTGGATAGTATCCTGGAACAGGAAAAAAACATTTTTAAAAATAGTGAAGTTTGAATAGGGTCTGGAGTTTAGTCAATGGAAGTGTAACACGTTAATTTCTTTATTTTGTGTTTTTAAATTTTTTTATGTTTATTTATTTTTGAGAGAGCCAGAGAGAGCGTGAACAGGGCAGGGGAAGAGAGAGAGGAAGACACAGAATCCAAAGCAGGCTCCAGGCTCTGCGCTGTCAGCACAGAGCCCTATACAGGGCTTGAACTCATGAACCATGAGATCATGACCTGAGCCGAAGTTGGACGCTTAACTGACTGAGCCACCCAGGTGCCCCAATTTCTTGATTTTGATAATTGTACTTTGATTATGTAAAACGTTACCATTAGGGGAAGCTAAGTGGTGAATATACTGGTATTCTCAGTCCACTTTTGCAAATTTCCGTTAGGCTAAACTAGCAGGTCAAAATAAAAAGTTAAAGAAAATATATCCAGAATCTCAATATTTCTCATCACCTTCATTTCTACCACTCTTGGTCTGAGCCTGCTCTCGTGAATTGTTGGACTAGTGTCCTAAATGATTGCCCTGCTTCTATGCTGCTCCCCTTAACTCCCCACAAGTGACTTGGACACTTGAGACCAGGTCACTTTGCTGCTCACAATCCTCTAATGACTGGTAACTTCCATCAGAGCAAATCAGTCCTTTCAAAGGCCTACAAAACCCATGAAATCTGACTCCTCATTCTCCTCTAACCTGACTTCCTACTTTTCTCCATTTCATCATATCTTTCCTGCCAACTCGATTCCTTGCTTTCCTTGAACACTCCAGATGCATCATTCCTGCCTTAGAGTCTTGCACAAATTGTTCTCTTAGGAGCTCCTCCCCGCTCGCCTGTCTCCCACCCCCCACCAGTGTCTTATTTCCTAGCTTGGATTGATTGATTGATTGATTTAAGGTTAAAGTTTATTTATTTATTTTGAGAGAGAGAGAGAGAGAGAGAGAGAGAGCGCACAAGCAGGGGAGGGGCAGAGAGAGAATCTGAAGCAGGCTTGAAGCTGTCAGCACAGAGCCTGTTGTGGAACTCCATCCCCTGAACCATGAGATCATGACCTGAGGTGAAATCATCAGTCTGAGCTTCAACCCAGTGAGCCACCCAGGAGCCCTTTTAGCTTGAATTTATATCTCTTCTTCTTGATGGAGCTTTCAGTAACCACCCTATGTAATGGCACAACAGCATCATACCCTCTTCTCCTAGAAAAGGAGGACAGCCTTTCTTTTTTTTCTATAGAATGTCTCATCTTCTAACAAACCAGAGTTTACTTACTAGTTATGTTTACTTTTTCCTATCTATGTCCTTCCTTCCACGGCCTTTCCTTCCAATTTAAGCTCCTTGAAAGAAAACACTTGCTTTTTTCACTGATGCATCCTTAGGATCTAAACAATAATAAGTACATAATGAGTGCCCAGTTTACAATTTCAAGTAATCTGATTCATTTATCCATTAATATTATAAGTAAAAATTGTAAGGTTAGGCGTTGTGATTAATTCCAACAGATATATCTTTACAAAGATTTAGGATCTTAGGATCTTTAGATCCTAAGAGTGGCACAATACAATCTCATTTCTTTTTTAAAAAGTGAACAAATATAGTCAACCAGATATTTTATTGTTTCATGCAACAGCTCTTGTGGGCTTCTGGGGAATATTTTGATAGCCTCTTTAATAAGCTGGATTCTGTGTCATATTACTAAGTAAAATTACTTACAACTAAAGCTAAATGGCCATGATCAATGTCAAGGCATAAATTTAATACTTCTTGCTTGATTTTTATGAATAAGAGTATAGGTCATATGTAGCTGTGTCTCACTAAATTTTATTGGACTATTTGTAGGTTTTATGGACATCAGCAGCAATTGTTTTAGATTTTTTATTTTCTAAAGAAACTACAAACTTTGTTATTTTTCCCAACAGATCCATAAAGGCCATTATTCCTTCCTTGATCCCATGTGGATTATTAATTGGTGCTATTACACTTCTCAAACGGTTTAGAAACAATAGCTACTATGTGCCTTTAACTGGCACTAGTCAAACTTTTTTTGTAAAATCAGCCAAGGTGATGAATATTCTAAATCATTGGGCTAGTTTTTATGAGAGGCTTTGCCTCTTTTCTTCCTCTTCTTTGCTTTCATTTCTTTATCTTTGTGCTTTTTTTGTTTTAATGTACAGGAGGTAATGGGTAAGGGTAATGTTGCCCGTTGACAACTCGTTTCTAGCATGCAATCAAGCTTCTAAGCAGCATTGTGTTTTGTTTTCTATTCGTGGTTGGTTGCCCCCTTTAACCTTATCAAAGCAGTTAAATTTCTTCAAACTGTCAACCAGAGCCATGTCAGCATCTTAAAGACAGCCACTGCTGACATGGCTCAGCAAAGCTGAATTGATCTTCCACCCCTTGGGGCACCGCGCACAGCCAGCCTATGCACCACCACCCGGCGCTTGACTTAAAGTTCAACCCTCGTTGTGGGGAAGGCAAGCTGTGCTGCTCCGTAGCAGTATTTAAAAGTACTTCTATTTCCATGTGTAACACTTCAGCTTGTCTTGGGCCTTGGAGGTACCTAGAGGAGTGAAGTTCGAGGAAAGAGATTGAGAGAGACAAAAGTAAATACATACTGTATGTCCTGTGGCTTAAATGATAATCAGACCAAGTACACTCTTGCCAATTCAAATGACATGAAGTGGCACTAATTGAGTGCTGAGTGCTTTCTTACCAAACTCTCAATACTTTTTCTTCCACCCTTCTCCAAGTTTTCCTTACTTGAATTATTCTGGTCCATACTCCATCATGCTTAAAGGCTTGGAAAGACAAGTTCTTAGAAAGGATTCTCCAAAACAAATACTTCTGCCTCATACATTTTCCTTATTGTGATGACTAGAAACATTTATTATTCTCTAGGATGTCTGGATTTGAGGGGAATAGTTTTCAGTTTCAGTAAGCAGCCACGCTTAACATTTTTTTAAGGGGGCTCCACAACCAATGTGGGGCTCAAACTCATGATCAAGAGTTGTATGCTCTACAGACTGAACCAGCCAGGTGCTCCAGCAGCTACACTTAAAAGTAGTCATCACAAAACTTTTTCCACAATGTGGTCTATCCCTAAGTGACTTGTGTGTCCTCCTGTCATGGAGTTCTTTTTTAGAAGAAATCTTGTGCTATAAAATTTTACTTAAAAACACTTGCTATTGGTATACTGATAGTTTTCCATAAAAATTTGCATTTGAACTTACTACACTAAGTAATTTCCAGAATATGATGGACTCTTGGGCTATCATAAGCCCTTTTGGTAAAAACTAAAATTCCTTGAATTTAGTGATCATGTATTGAGAATCTTCTATGAGTCAGGCATTGGACTTACTATTGGAATTATAAAGATAAATAAGGTAGTTCTCGCTCTCAAGGAGCTTACAATGTAGTCAGGGACGATAGGTAAAAACATAACTAACAAAAATGCCAGGTGTTCATTGTTCTAGGTAGGCAATGAGGATGATAATTTTCCATGGATAGTGTACCATAAATCCCCACACTGTTGAAAAAGAAACCCCAACTCTATAGCTTTGAAACAACTATTATATAAGACTTCAAATTTGATGAAATAAAGGACACATTTAAAGTAATTTCTCTAAGACCCAAAGCATCTTGGTTGACCAAGTTGTATGTAGCATTCCTACAGGGAATATGATATCCAGGAGCCTAGAAGGGAGACTAAAAAGTCTCAGAAGTAATAGAGTGACCATGATACTGATTCTGACTTAATCCTACCCTAACCCTTGCTTTCTTATCAGCATACCACATATTTCCACTGAACAAGCACCATGTCAGTGTCCTGATTTTTTTCTTCCTTCAGTAATATTAATAAAATTTTATTTTCTCTTCCCTCTCCTTTCCTCCTCTTCCTTTCTCTCTCTCTGCACCCCCCTCTCTCCACAAACATATGCACATATACACACATAGTATATATATAATATATATTATATATGATCATGGGAGATTTTACTCTTTAATTATCTCACAATTTGACATATAGAGTACCTTACAGTTACTGACAGTTTTTAGCTTTCTTTCTTCCAATCTTATTTAATTGCATAGATTCATCACAGCTAATGAACTTCAAAACTGCAATGCTTAACCATTGGTTTAATGCTCAAAGGTCAAAAGCATACAGGCATATCATGCAAGATAGTGATTGAAATGACCTTCAATTGCCTTATTTGTTCATAATTTGACCAGTGAAGACTGCTGGATTTTATAAATCATAGGAAGAAATCAAGACAATTCGCTTCATAAAGGGCCCATGCATTAAAAAAAAAATCAATGATATTTGGCATTCTATCTAGGAGTCCATGAAATTGCCAACTGGTAGAATTTTAAGTACTGTCTTTAAGTACAGTGATATATCCATTCAGGAGCCTTCATCTGATTTCATTTTCATTTCACAATCGAACAGTAATTACTATGCTCTATCTGCAACTATTTACAATTCATATCCAGCTATCATTGTGGTATTAGGCCATGCTTTTTATTCATTCTAGAATTTGCCAGAATGTTCTATGTGCTTTTTTTTCTTAGAACTTTAAAAACTATTTTAGTCAAATGTGAGCACTCTTATGTGAAGTTTATGTGAACTTTTCATGAATACCTGTTCAACTTTATTTAAACCAAGCACAGATCCTTGGTAAATCTTATTTACATATTTCACAGTATCCAAACATCACTTCCCTGAAGCCTTTGCAATGATTTCAGGAATCACAAGAGACCCTAAAGTCTTCATGTAAATTTGATTTGAAGAAGTGATTTAGCCCAGCATATAGCAGTCACCTCTCAAAGTGAAACCTTTGATTACGGGTCTAAACAAAGGCAGATCAATAGGCTTTAAATGCTTGTGATTTGGGAGTTGAGTGAAGAAGAATGTGTTTGTTTTGTTTTGTTTTTGTTTTTTTTACTTAACAACTTAATGACAATAGTGTGGCTGAGAAAATTGAAAGAACTGAGAGTGAAGGCAGACAGAGCAGTGAGGAGCCTATGGCTGTGTCAGCCTGGAAATGATGAGGGTCTTGGCAACATAAATGAAAGAGAGATGATTTTTGCCAGGTAACGAGAAGGATGACTATTCAGGGCTTGGCAAATGACTTTAAATGGCTGCAGAGATGAATAAATCAGAAATGACTCTGAGATTTTGCTTCAAGGTCTTGAGCACAGCTAAGATTGAACTCATTACCTCTTCATAAATGCAGCTCCTCCTCCTGACTCCTGACATCCTCATCATCTCAGTCACAGAGGATCAATTTCCTCTAAAGTGCCCTTTTTACAGTACCCTCCTACCTGGTTATTCTTTTAGTCTCTCACACCTTCCCAGATTGGTGTAATCCATAAATTGGAAATAGAGCTCATTTCCAGTGGCTCTGTGCATCTCCCTAGCTGGGTTGGCAATCCCCCGTCATCTTCAGCCAATGAATTTGGAGAGTTTGGGGTTAGACAACAACAAATAAACAGGATGACAAATTGGTAGATATCATCATGATACATCATACAGTTTTCAAAGTATTTTCACATTTGATTTTTACAACAGCTCTCTAAAAGTAGGAGTTCCTTTACAATGATGTGTATGAGACTCAGAGATTTAACTCTCTTGCTGAAAATCACAGAGCTACTAAATTTTGGTAAACTTTAGTGGAGTTATAATGTAGAAATTTGCAATCATTAAATAGTTCCTTCTTTTTCTTGAGACTCCAATTCCCCTTATTGGATACAATAGGTTATGAGGTCTAAATATGCCAGGATTTATGAGATTAATAACTAGAGATTATACGGACTTCAAATTTTTTCCAATCATGCTATGAACTTGACTCATGGTTTCTGCTGAAGTTTTGGGGTGATGGGGTTTGTGGGGTCTGGAGCCAATGACCAAGAAAGAATTCTTGAAGACGTGTTTGGTGCAAAAAGGTGATTTTATTAAAGCACAGGGACTGGACCTGTGGGCAGGAAGAACTGTACTGCAAGTATGGGGGGGTGACCCTTTTATGGAGTCAGGGGAGATAAAGTCAAGAAGGAGTTTCCACAGAGTCTTTCACATGCTAAAAACTTACTGGAGACCTAGCTATTGTCAAGCTAAGGTTGTTTTCCTTCTAGCAAAGCAGTAATATTCAGACAGTAGGGAGTTCCTGGACTTTAGGCGATTGATGGAATTGCCTTTTTCTGGTAAACTGGTGGAGACTCTTAGTTGAACCATCTGTTGTTTGTTTGTTTGTCCTTTCCCGTTTTGGGTAGCCAGGAATGTCCAAGGAATATCACACATATCCCACCTTAGGTGGGGGGTGCTGTTAGCCTGAATTTTGCCCTCACGTTGCTTCATGTTCCTTATCAGTTTCCAAACTTTTCCTTTTGTATGCTATGAAAAGTTTCTAAGGCAGAATCTAAAAGGGGCACCTGGGTGGCTCAGTCAGTTAAGCATCTGACTTCACTTAGGTCATGATCTCATACTTTGTGGTTTCAAGCCCTGTGTCAGGCTTTGTGCTGACAGCTTGGAGTCTGCTTCAGACTCTATGTCTCTCTCTCTTTCTGCCCCTCCCCCATTCAGGCGCTCTCTCTCTCTCTCTCTCTCTCTCTCTCTCTCTAAGATAAATAAACATTAAAAAAATTTTTAAAAATAAAATGAAAGCACTTATTTAATACTTCCCTGTCACCAAGAACCAGAATGAATCACTAGGCTTCCCATTCTTTAAGTTTATGTGACATTCAAAGTAGCTGGCATGATGTCATGAACAGCCCAGTTCCCCTCTCACCTCTGTCTACAGATCTCAGACTAGTTTGATAATGGTAAAAATGAATATAGATTATCAATGGGTGAACATACCTCTTTCCACAATACTATTAAGTTTTTAACACTTGCTAAATGTGATCAGAATTACCAAATCAACTTCTTTTATGAAAACATTATATATCAACATCATTCAATTATCCATTTATTTAACAAATATGTGCTGGGCATCTACACTGTTATACATGCTAGGAATTCAACAATAAGCTAAAAGATAAGGTTCCTATTTTTTCACAGCTTATATTTATTGGAGGAGACAAATAATATACAAATACCAACATTGCTGTTTAATATAATATTTCAGAGAATGATAAGTTCTATGAAGACCAATAATAAAACTAAGTCTACAGAGTTTGATCTGGGTGGGGAGGGTGGTTTTGGGGGTTTTCCATGTTTTTAGTCAAGATGGTTAAGGAATGTGTCTCCAAGGAAGTGACAATTTAATAAATCCATGACGATCCATGGAAAAGTTTGGGGAAATGTTGGAAAAAAAAAAAAAGATAAAGTTAAGAGAAAGGCTCTGAAAAGGAAACACTGAGTATTTGAGAATTGTGAATGAGCAAGAATGGAGTGAGAGCAGCATCAAATAGTAGAAACAAGTTCAAAGCGGTAGAGAAGGACAAGATTATGAGAGGTGTTTAGATTATAGAAGTGGTCAGAAGGCTGTGGTGATCAAATAAGGTCCCCCTCCCTCAGATATTCACACTCTAATCCCCAGAACCTGTGAATATGTTATTACAAATGGAAAAACGTCTTTGTAGATATGATTATAGTAAGCATTTTGAGATAGGGGGTTTATCCTGGATTATGTGGCCAGACCCAATATTATTACGTGAGATATTAAACAACTTCTCTTGACTTTGGTTAGTGAAAAAGCGGTGATGACAGAAGCCGGATCAGAATGATGATATGTGACTGGCATTGAAAATGGAGGAATGAAGGGGCGCCTGGGTGGCTCAGTCGGTTAAGCGTCCGACTTCGGCTCAGGTCACGATCTCGCGGTATGTGAGTTCGAGCCCCGCGTCGGGCTCTGTGCTGACTGCTCAGAGCCTGGAGCCTGTTTCCGATTCTGTGTCTCCCTCTCTCTGACCCTCCCCCGTTCATGCTCTGTCTCTCTCTGTCTCAAAAATAAATAAACGTTAAAAAAAAAAAAAAAAAAGAAAATGGGGGAATGAAGTCACAAGCCAAGGAATGTGGATGGATTCTAGAAGCTGGAAAAGACAAAGAAATGGATTCTTTCCTAGAGATTCCAGAGAGTAATGCAGCCCTACCAGCACCTAGATTGTAGCCTACTGAGACCTGTGTCAGATTTCTGATTTACAGAAATGTAAGATAATAAATTTGTGTGGTTTTAAGTCACTAAGTTTGTGGTAACTCTTACAGTAGCAGTGTAAATCCAATAGATGGGTTTTGAGCAAGGAGTGATATGCTGCTCATGACCTATGTTTTAAGTGGCAACCATGTGGAGAATATATTGTTGGGGGGGTGTACAAAATGGCAGCAGGAAGACTAGTAAAATGCTATGCTAAAAATAACTGTGGTTGCTTGTACTAAGGTAGCCAAGGTAATGGCAGTAATAAGTTGATAACATTTGGGATAAAATTTGGGTGTAAAATCAGCATAAAGGTGGTTTTCAAAGCCATAGGGCTAAATGAAACCATCCTGCTACACTGTCCAACACAGTAGCCAGTAGCAACATGTGGCTCTAAATTAAAATGAATGAAAATTAAAAAAATAAATATTTAATTCCTCAGGCACACTGGTCCCATTTCAAAGTTCTTAATAACCAAACGGGGCTAGTGGCTATCATATTGAAACAGCACAAAGAACCTTTCCAGCATTATGGAAAATTCTGTTGGACATGGCTGATGGTAGTAAGACAAGATAGAGAAGAAAAACAAAAAAGAATCAAAGAGAAATTCCTGGGTTATTCTTGTTCGCAGAGTCAGGGATAGGGTAAAGGAGCCAGCAAAAGAGACTAAGGAATGTCCAGGGCTTATCTTTTCTAAGATTTAAACTTGCCATAATACAAATTAGGATAATACATTTATAATAGGAAATGTGATTGTATATGTGATTAACATAAATGCAGTTTCTGCATAGTTTTAGCTATTTAATTCACTTAATCTGGAAGTGTTCACTTTCTTGGAGCTTCCAGTTGTTGTGAAGTCCATTTTAAAATGGAACCTTGGTGGGGGGAGGCCTGGGTGGCTCAGTCGGTTAAGCGTCTGATTTCGGCTCAGGTCATGATCTCGCGGTGTGTGAGTTCGAGCCCCGCGTCGGGCTCTGTTCTGACAGCTCAGAGCCTGGAGCCTGCTTCAGATTCTGTGTCTCCCTCTCTCTCTGCCCCTCCCCTGCTCATGCTCTGTCTTTCTCTGTCTCTCAATACTAAATAAACGTTAAAAAAATAAAAATAAAATGGAACATTTGTTGGGGCACCTGGATGACTCAGTCAGTTAAGCATCTGCCTTTTGATTTTGGCTCAGGTCATGATTTCCTGGTTCATGGGTTCAAGCCCCACGTCAGGCTGTGTGCTGACAGCACGGAGCCTGTTTGGGATTCTCTTTCTCCCTGTCTCTCTGCTCCTCCCCACTCTTTCTCTCAGAATATATAAATAACATAAAAAATTAAAAAAATAAAATGAAGCTGTAGCTCTGAAGGACAGTCAGGAAAGCAGAAAGGCAATGAGGGCAGCAGTGGCATGGTGCAAGAGTAAAGTATTGCATCCTTCATAATTTTGTACTGGACCATCTTTGAAGGAAGAAGAAAAAGGAAATGAGAAGGGGAGCTGATGAAAAAGGAAAACTAAATTAGCTTGAGCAATAGAATTAATACATTTTCTCTGACCATTCCCAGACTCACACAAAGAAGCTTAAAGTTTTCTTTTCTAAAATTTTTCTTCTTATTTGATAATCATTTACGTTGCTTACAAATGATCACCAGCTGAAGATGTACCAAATATCTACTGTTCTTCAGCTGCAGTAAAACATTTAATATCTTAGAAGTGGTTGACCTCTGATACCATATTATTTGATGGTTTTGATGTGTCCTTGTAAAGATCAGGAAGAAACAAGAATCTCAACAAGAAGTCAGACCTTAGGTGAGAGACAAATGAGACTCTGAAACTAGAGGAGTGCTTTAAAAATTGGAGAGTCTGAGAGAGGAAGAAAGTAGTACAGGTAAGGGGAAGGGTGCCACCATTTTGATTGTTATAATACAGTATATATAATAGTTGTTTAACAAGTATTTCCTGACTTTATTCAGGCTTTTGAAGTATTTTTTCTGTTACAGAATAATGAGCAAAAATAGACTCAAGTTTGGCTTCCCTTCTACCTTGCTGACACCAAATAAAGTAAATTGAAAACAAGAACTCAATGAAATTAACTAGGAAATACAAAATTTGCTGAAAGAAGAGAAAATAATTAGCTATATATGAGCTTTCATTCAACACATATTCATTATTTACTCTTTGTCAATCCCTGTCCTTTGTTGCAAGACATACAATGAATGCAAGACACAGAGTTTTCCCCAAAGAAACTTGCATTCTACTCTATATAGAAGATTCTAAGGATACAAATTCTGGGTTTTTATCTTATCCAGAAAATTTCTCTTAAATGCATTCTTAAAGATACAAAAATTTCAGACCAGAGGGTGAATATTTGTCATGATCTCTAAATTAGTGCAAGACAATTTTTACATGATTTTTATTAACATATTATTAGGTTAAATCCCAAAGATATAGATAATTACCTGTTTCTTCAATTAGATTTAGCCACTATCTCTATGGTAGTTTATATGGGAAGTTCTCCTATCAAGGTCTGGGTAATGAGAACATAGCCATGTCACTTAACTCACCATTGAATCATCAGCGATGTTATTCTCACTCAAATCTTTGAATACAGGAGACTACTTTACCCATAGTTATGTATGTATGTATCTATGTATCTATGTATTTATAAGTTGGCTCCCTGCCCAGTGCAGAGCCCAATGCAGGGCTTGAACTCACTACACTGAGATGGAGACTTGAGTTGAGATCAAGAGTCAGATGCTTAACTGACTGAGCCACCCAGGCACCCCACCCATAGTTATGAATTTAAAGGTTAAGCATTACATGTCAGTCAACCAAGAAATACATTGGTACATAGCCCAACTTTGCTCAGGTTATCTAATAAACTTTTTGTAGTTGTTGTTCTTTCTCCACTTCTAACGTAAGGCAAATAGAGATGGAGAGAGTTTTCTGTCATTCCCTGTTTAGAGCATTCTTAGAAATTTCCTTCGCAGTATTTAGCAAAAAGTTAAATACTGTAGCTGTTCATTATGGAATATAAATTATCATGGTTACAGAACTGGAAGGAGATTGGAAGTGTTTTATATTTGGGATGGGATAGATGCCATAAATTAGACATTATGATAGAAGTAGATTATACTGAAATTGTGTGGCTCAAACTGGTATCCATAATTATCCTGGAACCACAGCATGGAAGGGAGGGTTCTAGTGGCAGTAACTCTAACCAGCTTCTCAAATACTTCTATTGAAGATTATGTATTTTAGAGAAAAGGCCACTGACCTGGAATCAAGAGAGCTAAGTTCTAGCCTAGAGTAGTCAAAATAGCTCCATAATATTTGGGATAGTTTTCAACCTTCAGATTTGATCATTCTTTTACCTATCTTGTATTCTTACTTTCTTATTATTATTGGAAGAGATAACAATGGAAAGGCCATGAAAATTATGACATGGTCCACACCCTAATTACAATTTAACAATGCTCAGGATACATTCTGTGCGTTTTGAATTTGGTTTTTCACTGTAGGTGATGTTTGTGTGGGTTTGCTCCATTGTAGACCAGAAACTGCAAACCATGTATAAGACAACACCTATTAATTAGAAATTATCTGGGGGACACCTGGGTGGCTCAGTTGGTTCAGTGTCTGACTTTGGCTCAAGTAATGATCTCACGGTTCATGAGTTCAAGCCCCACATTGGGCTGTCTGCTGTCAGCACAGAACCCACTTCAGATTCTCTGTCCCCTCTCTTTCTGCCCCACTCACACTGTCTCAAAAATAAATGAAAACATTAAATAAATAAATGAATAAATAAATAAATACATAAATACATAAATAAATAAATAAATTCATCTGGGAAGTCTTGGCAGTGTCCACTTCTCCAGGTATTTTTTGCCTCCTTAAGGGATTCTTCATATTGCTCTGTTGACCTCTTCCCCTTTGAAACTAGATATTTTCTTTCTCTGTCTCTCTCTCTCTCTCTCTCTCTCTCTCAACCACCACTAGTTTTTGTGGTGAGGTAATGAGAATAGGACTTAACAGCATGGATTTTAGTGTCAGAAAAACCTGGGTCCAAATCCTGATTGCTCATTTACTAATGGTATGACCTTGGATCATTGCTTAACCTTCCTGAGGTTCTGAGTTTCCTAAGATTCTCTGTATGTAATGGAATAATATCACCTATTTAATAGAGCTGTTCTGTATATTTTTCCAGCTTTACTAAGATACAGTTGACATATAACACTGTGTAAGTTTAAGGTGTACCCATAATGAGTTTATATATATTGCAGAATGATCACCACAGTGTTAGTTAACACATCCATCACCTCACATAATTACCATTGTGTATTTGCAAGTAGTGAGAATTTTTAAAATCAACTCTCTTAGCAACTTTCAGGTACATAATGAAGTATTGTTAAGTGTAGTCACCATGCTCTACCTTAGATCCTCAGAACTTAATTTGTCTTATAACAGGAAGTTTTTACTCTTTCACCACTTTTGTCCACTTCTCCCAACCCTCTGTCATGGAAATGACTGTTCTGTTTCTATGAAATTGTTTTTTTAAGATTCCACAAATAAGTGAGGTCATATAGTATTGGTTTTTCTCTGACTTATTTCATTTAGCATGATGTTCTCCAGTTTCACCCATGTTGCTGCAAATGGCAGGATTTCCTTCTTTTTATGGCTGAAAAACATATATATATATATATATATATATATATATATATGTATACATATATATCACTATATTAATAATAGTAGTATTAGTAATAGTACTACCAGTAATAGTAGTATATAGTGTTTACTAATATATTAATTATATTATTAACACATTAGTATATATTAATAATTATATAATATCAATTATTTTTATTATTAATTAACTATTGAGATATTATTATAAAATAAATAATATTTATTATTTATTAAATATTATTGATAAATTTTATTTTTGATATTATATTTATATATATCTTTATAATATATAAATATATAACATATTTATATATTATAATAATATAATAAATGTTATTAATTAATTATGAATAATTTGTAATCATTAAAATCATTATAAAATAATAAAATTTTTTATTATAAAAGAATTAATTTATCGATCATTAATTATTATTTATATTATATAAATTAATCATGATTAATTAATCATGTTATATTAATTAATTATATTATTTATATTTATATTATATTAATTATATTATATTTTAATTATATTTAATATTTAAATATATTTAATAATATATTTAAATTATATTTAATAATATATAAATATATTTAATAAATTAACAATATTTAATTCTATTTAAGTATATATATTTTTATATATTTGTAATTATATATTTTTATATTAATTTTATATTTACATATTATTAATTATATTAATATCTTAATAAATATATATTTATACATAAATATTATATATTATATATATTATATATCATACAACTACATATATAATATTCCACTACACACACACACACACACACACACACACACACACACACACTACTTTTTCTTTACCCATTCATTTACTGAAAGACATAAGACATTTAGTTTGTTTCCATATCTTGACTATTGTGAATACTGCTGTAATAAATATAGGTGTATAGATATCTCTTCAAGACTGTGATTTCATTTCCTTTGGGTACATAACCAGAAGTGAGATTGCTAGATTATGGGGTAGTTCAATTTTTAATTTTGTGAAGAAACTTTATACTGTTTTCTCTACTGGCTATACCAACTTACATTCCCACCAACAATGTACAAAGGATCTCTTTTCTCCACATCCTCTCCAGTATTTCTTATTTCTTATCTTTTTGAAAATAAATATTTCAACAGGTTTCAGATGGTATCTCATTTTGGTTTTGACTTGCATTTCCCTGGTGATTAGTGATGTTGAACACCCTTTCATGTACCTGTTGGGCATTTGGTTACATTCTTTGTAAAAACATCTATTTAGATCCTATGCCCATTTTTTTATTGGATTCTTTGTTTTGTTTGTTTGTTTTTTGCTACTGGGTTATATGAGCTCCTTGTATATTTTAAATATTAACCCCTTATTAATATATAGTTTGCAAATATTTGCTTCCATTCCATAGTTTGCCTTTTCATTTTGTTGATGGTTTACTTTGCTGTACAGAAGCTTTTTTAGTTTGATGTAGTCCTGTTTGTACAATTTGCTATTGCTGTCTGTGCTTTTAGTGTCATATCCAAAAAATCATGGCCAAGACAAATGTTGAGATTTTTTACTATCTTTTATTCTAGAAGTTTCATAATTTTAGTTCCTTCATTTAATTCTTTAATCCAATTCAAGGTAATTTTTGTGAGTGGTGTAAGATAGGGGCCCAGTTTTACTCTTTTGAATGTGGCTATCCAGTTTTTACAACACCACTTATTGAAGAGACTATATTTTCCCATTTAGTATTCTTGGCTCCTATGTCAAGTAGTAATTGATGGTATACGTATGCATATATTTCTATGCTTTTAATTCTGTTCCATTGATCTACGTGTCTGTTTTTTATTCCAGTACCATTCTGTTTCGATTACTATAGATTTATTGTATAGTTTAAAATCAAGAAGTGTGGTGTCTCTGGCTTTGTTCTCCTTTCTCAGGGTTGCTTTAACTATTCAGGGTCTCTTATGATTCTATATGAATTTTAAGATAATTTTTCTGTATCTGTGAACAATGTCATTGGACATTTGACCCAGATTGTATTGAATCTATAGATGGTTTTGGATAGTATGAACATTTTAACAATATTAATTCTTCTAATCCATAAACACAGGATGTCTTCCCATTTATTTGTGTTTCTTCAATTTCTTTCATCCATGTCTTACTGTTTTCAGTGTAGAGATCTTTCCTCTAATTGACTAAATTTATTTCTAAGTACAATATTGGTTTTGATGCCATTGTGAATAGGATTCTCTTCTTTATCCCCTTTTCAGATTCCTTTGTTGTTAGTGTGTAGAAACACAACTCATTTTTATATGTTGGTTTGTATCCTGAAACTTTACCAAATTCATTTATTAGTTTCAATAGTTTTTGTTAAGAGTATTTAGAGTTTTCTATATATAAGATTACATCATCTGCACATAAAGACAATTTTACTTGTTCCTTTCCAATTTCGATGTTTTTTATTTCTTTTTTATTCTGAATGCTCTAGCTGAGACTCCCAGCTCACAGGCTGGTCTTTGCAATTTGGTAGGCAATTGGCTGTGTTCCAGTGTTGAGTGAGGTCACAGGTTGGGTTCTCTGTTTAGGCAGGACCCCCACCTGTACCCTGTAGCTGGTGGGGCTGGAGACTGTGCTCTGCATTAGGGTGGGGTCACTGTCTATGTTTTCTGGGAGGGTGGTGCCCCAGGTTACTTCAGCAATTTGGCAAGGCCATAAGGTGGGATCTGTTGCTGGGCAGGGTTGTAGGTTAAGTTCTCTGGCTGTAGGCTGAGCTTTGAGGCTGTCCACTTTCTCTGTCTAGACCCTTTTGTTATGTGGGACCAGATGCTATGCTTAACAGTTGGACAAGGCTGCTGGATTGGCTCTCTATATGAGCAACCTTTAGGATGGGCTTCACCGCTAACCAGATTCTCTAGCTAGCTTCTTGGTGAGAGGCCACTGGAGATTATGCTCAGCAGTTGAGCAGGTCTGTGATCTTGCTCATCTGCCCAGGGAGACTGTAGGATGGTGCTCCTTGGTCACATCCACAAATGTGGGCATCTGTTGTCATACTTCTATTGGGACAGGGCTAGAGGTTATGCTCAGCAGTTGGGTAGGACTTTGAGCCTTCTTCCTTGCCCAGATGATATAGAATGGACTCCTAGGCTGGTATGGCTTGCTGGCTGGGGACCCAAACCAGGCAGAACTGCCAACTGAGCTCCTCGGCTAGACAGAGCCATTGGTTTGGCTTTACCTATGGGAGGAGCCAATGGCTCAGGATATCTGCTGGGATATCTGCTCAGCAGCAGCTCCAAGCAGAAGTGCAATCTGCCAAGATTTGAGCTCTGATTTCTATAAGCCCTGTCCCCCTTCATCTCTATCTGATCCCCTGTAGTCAAGCCCTGTGGAGTCTCCCATTGATCCTCATGAAGCGAGACCTGAGTGTGCCACCTAGGAAGCACCTTGTAATGCTGGAAGAGCTACATGTCCACCTTGGGCTCTTTTTTCCCACTGGAGGAAACCAGAGGCCCAGGAGTGCTTCCTCCCTGAGGGGCTATACTGGCCTGGAGGTGGGGCAATGCAGTCAACATGAAACCACTCTTCAGACCCTTCCAATGTGGTCCTTCTCAGTCTCTCTGGGTGTGTTTCAGTCTCACCTCCAGGTTCTTGAATTTTCACAATAGCCTCTTGCTTATGAATAGTTGTTAATTCTTCTTCTGATGGGGGGGGCTTAAGTTGGGAACAACCTATGTTGCCATTTCGATGACATTATTCTGTTCTGAGTATTAAAATGAACAGTTCAGTAAACCATTTAGTGGAAGAACAAGCACATTATATCTATTATTATTATATGTGAATTCTCTCCTTCTGGGCTCACTATGGAACAGATACTTCTGAAATAGCTTTCGTACCACTCATTCTGACAAAGAGATACCATCCTATTGGTATTTTGACATATTTTAACATGATTTTGCTTGTCCATGCTATTACTAAAGAAGTTAAAATATTGTAAGTATGGGTAGTTATAAAATTACAATTAGTATAAAGTTAAAGTAGTGCTAAAAATTATGCCAACATATATCTATATTCTCCTCTGGCTTACACATAAAATGGAGCAAGAACAGCTTGGTCCTTCACTGACTTTTCTCTTGGATGTTCTAGAATCCAGTCTTTCCTACCTCTTGTTTTTATTCCTGTATTTCACCATGATTCTCTCCCTCCTGCCAGCCTCCCCACCTGATAACCACACATGCAAGTACTCGCACAGTGAACAAATACCCACGCATAGGGTGGAACGTGAATAAAAAAAGAAGATAAGTTCAAAGCAATGGCATGAAACTCAGAACCTAAGCAAACTTATATTCTTGAACCTGTGTTCAACCTTGTTGGACACAAGTAACGGGGACCTTCACAAATTGGTTCCATTAAAAAGTGGCAAGAGAAAGATTCTTGTACTTCCAGAAAGAAAGGAAGCGCTCAAAGCAAAACAAAACCCACAAATGTCAAAAGGACACTAGAGTCAACTGAAAAGCTCCCTCTGGCCAAAGATGAAAAATTATGTGCAGTAAAATATATGGCACAGTATTGGGTTATAACCTAAAGTATAAAATAAATATCCATGACTCTCTCTATATATCCATTGTGTGGATGTAAATAAATGATCGAATAAATAAGACAAGTCTCCCATGCACAAAGAGTACAAATAATATATAGAGATACTCTACCCTCAAGAAGAAGGAGCATAATTCCCTACTCTTTAAATGTGGCTACTCAAAATGTGGACTCCTTTGAAAGGGTACAGTGTGAACAGAGCAGAGAAAGAGTAACTTTACAGTGAGGGAAACCTGACAAACATTGCCTTGTGCAGGTGACCAAGGTCAATGTCATCAATGCTAAGTCATTTGATAGCATGTACCTTTGATGATATGATGACAATGGTACCTTATCTCTGCGATCTTCCTCTCAACAACAGATGACTTTAGTGTAATCATGAAAATAACAGACAAATCCCAATGAGGACACATTCTACAAAATATCTGACCAGTACTCCTCAAAATTGCTAGAGTCATTCAAGGCAAGGAAAATCTGAGAAATTGTCAGTCAAGAGGAGCCCAAAGAGACAGGACAATCAAATGTGATGTGGTGCTTTAGATGGGATCTGAAACAGTTTTTAAAACCAGGTCAAAAACTAAGTGTGCACTTTTAGTTAATAATACTATATCATACAGTTCATTCACTGTAACAAAAGTTCCACACTAATGTAAGGTGTTAATAATGGGGAAAATTGGGTACACGATATATAGGAACCCTCTGTACTATCTTTGTAATTTCTCTGTGTATTTAAAACTGTTCTAAAAAATAGTTTATTAAAGAAAGAAGTAGAGGGGGTGAAATATGGCTGGTTGCTAAAGTGAAAGGGAGTCTTTCGGAATCACAGGTAGGACTCATGGCTGTTCCCATGAAACCAGGGCTAGGGAACAGAGAGCAACAAGGAGCAAGTCATTTTTCGGTGACTACATGGTATGCCATCTATGCTTCCTTTGGCATATTGGCTGCCCTTTCACAAACTGCTTCGTCTCACTACGAACTAACTATGCACGTGCTCCACCACAGATGCCCTCCCTAACCTCTCAGTCACCACACCCGTTAGCAAGCACCTCAGCTGCCTTAATTCAATTTGTTTTCTTCAGATTAGATACAGAATCCCATTAGTTGCCAGCCAGCCAGTGGCTTGTCTGTCCTTGAAACAGGTGTACAACCACAGTCCAAATAATCTTGTTGTGGGGATACAGGGCCACGTGGTAGCCTCTTCTAATCTCTCAAAGAGAAAGTTCTTGAAATAGGTAAGGATAAAACAATGGAGGATAATAGGATGGGTTTGGTACATGTGACAAAAGCATAAAACACACACACACAAACACACACACACATATATGTATGTATCTATCTATCTATCTATATATATATGCTATAAATTATAATATAATATAAAGTAAATATAATATAATATAAAGTATAATATAAAGAAACAACAGAAATCCTCACTATATGTGTTGTCACAATACAGCTGTGTGCCAAGGACAAAATCTTCATATCATCAGATACTAAACATAGATGTAACTCATGAGTCTGAAGTATTCGGCAGATGTGGGCTGGGCTCGGCAAGGCTGGTCATGCATCCATAGTCATCTGTGGGTTACTGCCAGAATAATCTTGTCTGGTGGTTGGCTGGCTGTCAGCTGGGCCAGGCTAGCTTAGACATGTTCTCATGGAAAGTCACAGGGGCACTTTTAAAAGGGCACTTTTTAAATGGCAGGCACTTTTAAAAACCTCTACTTGCATCACAGCTGTGAATATGCACTGGCCAAGTCAAGTCACGTGGTGCAACTCAGGATCAGGGGTAAGGAAAGTATACTCCGTGAAATGCTAAGGATTGCTGGGTCACATTGCAGAGGATGTGGAGGCTGGGTCACATTGCAGAGCGGGTGGGGCTGGTGAAGAATTTGGATCATTAATACAATCAACACACCACATAAAGGCAACATCTAAGTAATCAGATGGTGGGATTAATTGGAGAAGCCCACCCAAAGGAAGGGATTTTGAATAACTGTTTAAACCAAGTTATAGGAGAGCACATACAGGTGTATTCATCATCTGGTCTGATTTAAAAGTATCTCTACTTTTGCTATTATGGATAAAGGGATCAAAAGAGGACAGGATGTTGCAGTTTCTATGTCCCGGAGTGAAATTATGATTCAGTTATTAACTCTGCGGCTCAGTAGCCCAAAGAAGTAATGTCGCATCCTTCGATTTGGCCTTATCTATTGTGACAAGGCTCCGGGGAGCTGATGCGTATGAAATTCATTTCATGTCTCATTCACAGAATGCCTGAGTTTTGAAAACACCTTTATGATGTTTCAGCTTTCAGTTACCTGCTGTGTGATCTCACAAACTCACAGTCTTCAAAAGAAAGAACATTAACTTCTCCTCAGAAGCTTGAGGTTCTTTGTTACAGGAAACCCAGGAGGCATCATTCCAGGAGAAACACACAGGAGCACATAGGTCACTTTTGATAAAATGCCATATATTCTAAGGGCAATAGAAATATGTATTTTATGCAAACTCAAAGTTGAATAGATGGTATAGGTTTAGATAAAACAGATTCAAATCATCCTTATACAGAATACATTAACAAATAGAGCATAGTCTTCCCCTATCAGGATTCTCAAAATACTTCGTATAAATAAGAAAAGTGGCATTTTTTACCAAGGAAGCAAATAGAAAAATAGATGTGCAAGTAAGACAATAACATTTTTAGAATCTAATAGGAAAAATAAAATTACATCTTCCTTCCATTAAATGAGAAAAGAAAGAATATGCAAAAGATATGAACAAATGTGTAACTTCCTCCATTCCTTCTGCAGTACATTTCCAGTGTAATTTATCAGGTTTACTTCTTTCCATGCTTACCACAAACCACAATAATTAGACCTGAATTTTCCTGTTTTGTTTTTTTTTTTCCCTTCCAACAATCTGTTGAGAATAGGGCTAAGTAGTGAATGCTTGGCATTCCACTCACACCCATGGTAGACATCACAATTTGATCTGAGGGCTCTTTTTACCAGAGGCTGGACCAGGTCTCTAATCCACCTTCACTCATTCTCTTGGTTAACTCCACCCTGGGATTAGAGGTAGCAACATGAGGAAACCATTTTGCCCTCCCTGATCCATTATTCCTTCCTCCATCTGTGCTAATTTAGCCAACTCCTACTCAGCCATCAAATTTCAGCTCACTTACCACCTTTCCTGAAGCCTTTCCTGACTGATCATTGTTATTTTGATACATCACCTCCATATTCTCAGAAAATCCTGGGTATACCTCAGTGAAAGAGCTATTTGCACTGTATCATCTTCTGCATTTAGTTCTCTATCTCACACACCAGCCTATGAAAGAGACATAAGAAACAAGAGAGAACAACTAAACTGTGTTTTGTCTGTTGATGGCAATGAAATCTCACAGCACGGTGCTTAGAACGTGGAGCCTAACAATTTTGGTGAATGTGTGTGTGCCTGCAGGGTGAACGAGGGAGGGACTGAGTGACTTAGAAAGTGAATGAATAAGAAAAGGAAAGGCCCAGGGCGCCTGGGTGGCTCTGTTGGTTGAGCCTCAGACTTTGGCTCAGGTCATGATCTTGTGGTTGGTGAGTTAGAGCCCTGCGTCGGGCTCTGTGCTGACAGCTCTGGGGACTGGAGCCTGCTTTGGATTCTGTGTCTCCCTTTCTGCTCCTCACCTGCTCACACTCTGTCTCTCTCTCTCAAAAATAAAGATTAAAAAAAAAAATTTTTTTTTAAAGGAAAAGGAAAGGCCCATGTCTGCGTGTTTTTATTCATTCTCCTCACCCAGAAAATGACCAACTGTTGGTGACATTTCTCAGAGCTTATTTGTAGCAACAACAGTCCAGCTAAGAAATACCAGCCTCACATAACATGTCTCCAAAATTCTTGGGCTAGGGTGAGGGGTTGGAGAAGCAGGGAGGTGCTGACAGAAGAGGTTTTATTTTTGGCTCCATTGAAATCAGGGAGGCTTGAGGTTTATTTATTCAGGCAGCCCAATGGCACAACCAGAGCAACGGGGCTTGGAATCATTGGGAGATTCCAGCTTACCTGTATCAGGTTACTTAAAATTTTGAACCTCAGTTTCTGCCTTTGTATACTAGGGATAATAAGAACCACTTTCCTAGAATATACTCTGAGGTGCTGTTGTGACATGACAAGCCACCCAGATCACTGCATGCCTCTTAATCAGGGGGACACTTTGATATCGGCAGAAACTTCACAACTATCGGAGGCCACAGAAGAAAGTTGGTACACCTTCCAGCATCATTTTATATAAGCAGACGGGGGACATATTACTTTTGTATTGAAATAAACATGTATATTACATGTATAGAATGCAAAATGCTCATGAATATTTATAATGCTCATGAATATTTATAGAACATCATAGGACTTCAAAGACATTTCATGCTTGGGTCAGGGAGCAACAGACTCTACTCTGAATCACTCAAGGATTCATACTTACTGTTCTCTGCTAACTTTCTAAGTTAGAAAAGTTGGGAAAGCCCTGATTATGGTAGATGATTTCAAACACCTCCAAAGAGCCTATAACTGTGTAAGGTGGTCATAGCTTTAAATTTTAAAATTATATATTTACAAATTTTTCCTTAGAAATGAGTCCTGTGATTGGGTCCTGCTGATAGATCCAAATCCAGTAGTGGATATGTTGTCTTATTTTATAGCCCATGTGTGGGATTCTTCAAGTATATTTACATAATTATTTCCCCAAGCATCTCATTAACTTATTTTTTTGCCATTCATGAATGCAAACCACATCTCTTCTTGGCAGATCCCAATAAGTAAACAATAGGGATTAAGAGGAATGTTAGACTTTCTGCTCAGGCAGACTAATACATACAATAGTGGTAGAAATTCAGCTTGCAGAAAAAATAAATTGGAACTCAGCTAGTGGGGAAGAGTTTTCAAACACAGCATGCACAAGATGTTATTCTATGTTTGCTTTTAGGATTTGAGAAGCAATTCCATGTTGGTGTTTCGTGAGAATGAGAAATCGCCACCACTGTTTAATTTCATATAGCCAGCAGACTCCTATAATATGCGACCAGATTAATAGAGCTGCTTAAAAGACAACAATATGTTTTTAGCTACTACACACACACCCAAATGCCCTCCCTTTACACACAATATAGATTTGGTTGATTGTTAAAAAGTTATGATGGTAAAAGCCATAGAGCCAAAGTATAGAAGAGAAATTTAAGTATAAAAGTACTATAAATACAGAAGCCAAAGTATACAAGATAAATTAAGAAGAGAGAAAGCAAAGATTTTTCAAGGTAGAACTAAAATTTACTATGAAAAATACCTGACAAGATGTGGAATAAGCAGATTAAAAGTATATTTGCATTTTCCCGGATTCTATCTGCACCTGCTTCTAATTTTGTTTGTAATTGTCAAATTTCTGTTTCATGTTCCTTGTGCGAGAGGTTTTTGGCTGCTTAGAGAGCATTTGTATTGTGCTCGTATTTTAGGGCTGTTTCCCATTAAAAGAAACATACAGATAGAATAGGAAGACCTTAGGGTATCAGAGTCTGGAAAAGTTTTAAATATCATTACTGTAGTTTGCTCTGAGTTCTGAAACTGAAAAATAGATCTTAGACCAACACTTTCATTTTTACAAATTTGTTCCAGAGACCTAACTATCTTGTGTCATCTACAAAAGTCCTGTCTTCCGGTTTACCTGGAAAAACTTATTTGGCTACAGATAATTATGAGAAAGCCTTTTCTTTCTGTTCAAGACCCAGAGGATGCCTTTAAAAAAAAAAAAAAAACAATTTATTTTACAGGCTCACCTGATTCACTGATAAAGGAATACTCATGCTTGATAAGTACTTTGGGCCTGATGATAAATGCTGTAGTTGGGTATTATCTCTATTCAAGTGCACAAAACCCTAGAGAATGTACTGATGGCTAAGACTGCATTACGTGAATAAGGCTTTCGTGCAACTTCAGTGGTCTGCCTGATGAAATGGCTTGCTTGATCAAACTGTCAATGAGATACCTACAATTCAAATACCAATGACCATTTGGCTGTTGAGAGATTCTTAACCCCTATTATGACTTCTAGATGAATAATCTAATGCCAGGGTCCAAAGACACTGAAATTGTATCCTGTACTCTGGTCTCCTTCACCTCTCAGGACAGATTGCCACCAACATCCAGGAGGAAGAGAAAGAGAATATTACAGAGGAACTAGCGTCCACTTTACCTGAGCCACATGGTTTTAAAGACATCTCTTCTGAACTGTTAGGAGTATGAGAAACGCATACACAGTAAAACTGCCTAAAGAATGAATATTGGCCAGTATACTCAAAAGTATCTAATTCAGGGAGCAAACAATGCTAAAATTATCTGCCTGGATTTTAAGTTGTCAATGCATTAACCCTTTTCAAAGAGATGCACACTGAAAATTGAGCCAAGCCTGCGGTCAGATGAATACTGGAATCCTTGAGGGATCATCTGGAATGAAAACATCACACTCAATCAAGATCTAGAGTAGTCTGGATTTATATTCCATATATGCCTTAATAGATGTGTGAAGTTTGTTTTTTTAAGGTTTCAGATTTATCTGCTTTACATGACACTGAAAAGATGCATTCAAAATAATCAAGAGCTTTAGGCATAATTCAAATTTAAGTGGCATTGAAATGACACTAACAGTGAACTCAGTAGGCTATCTCGCTAGTATAGCTCTGTTCCTTTCCTTCCAATATGGATTCATCCATTTCAGGTTCTTTGACGAAGCCACAAAATCAGGTGCTTACTCTGGTAAACAAATGTTACCACGTGTTTCCATTTCTACAGAATTGTCATGGTGGAGATTTTTAAATGCATTTTTTAAATGTTTATTTATTTTCAGAGAGAGAGTGTGTGTGTGCAAGCAAGGGAGGGACAGAGAGAGGGGGAGAGAAAGAGAATCCCAAGCAGTCTCCTCACTGTCAGCACAGAGCCCAAAGCAGGGCTCGAACTCACGAACCCCGAGATCATGACCTGAGCTGAAATCAAGAGTTAGATGCTTAAATGATGGAGTGACCCAGGCGCCCCATGGTGGGGATTTTAAACGACTTGTCCTTTTAGCAGGAAAACAATTGGCATGGCTGGGCAGAAGGACAAGGAAAGGCCCTAACACAGGAGAGTTTCCTTTCTTCTGAACAGGAGATGTGTGAGAGGAGACCCTGAGACTCCCATCCTGCACGCCCTGTCACTGAGTGACTGAGATCCTCACAAAGGCATTTTGTCAGCACTTCTTTCTGCTTCCCTCCTCCTGCCATTTAATACATCTACACACTTCCAGTTTTCCAGCATGTTAGCTATTGCTACCCTTTCTCATTCTTCCCAGACTTCTTTCTTTCTTTCTTTCTTTCTTTCTTTCTTTCTTTCTTTCTTTCTTT